>NC_057809.1:146244312-146396383 GCF_018294505.1 Triticum aestivum
CTATTTATGCTTTATGAAAAAAAAACGAAGAAAGAAGGGCAGACGAAATCAGGCGCAAAAGGCTGGTGCGGCAGGAAATTGAACCTTACATTTTTTTAAGTCAGCACATATATCAAGATTTATTTTTTTACGGACCATGAATTTTTCTATTTATTGAATTGTCAAAGTTGTTTTTTAATCAAAGGGGTTCCCCGCGCCAACTTTTATTAAAAGGATTATCAAAGATGTCTGGTCGGTATTAGAGTTTACCATAAAAAATGGTAACGAATGGGAGGACGGACAAAAAGGTGGTAGAAAGAATAGTTGACGCAAGAATCTTTTCATTCTTTTTAAGCAAATAAAATAGAGATTTCTGCATTTTACAAATCCGGCGAATCAAAGAGGCCCTCAATTTTTTTACTCAGGGAATCCCGAGAAAGTAGGCTGCGAGGGAGAGAAACAGAGATGATAAGCCCATGAGACATCGAGAGAGGGTGCGTGGCTTCGTGGCCCAGGCCGGCACCCGGCACCCGACGCGGTGTGGCGGGCGAAGACAGTCATCCGCAAATGACTGGCTGAGAAGAAGATCATGGACGAGCCGCGGAGCCGGAGCCCTTTCACTCCACGCTTTTTACAGCGTACGCACGCGCACGCTCATCTTCTCGTCTCTCTCTCTAGCTCACCTGGCCGACTGGCAGCCACGTACACGGAGCCGCTGCCACCTGCCGCGACATGGCCGTCCTTCCTTTCAGGCTGCGGCTGCGCACGGCGGCCATTTCCGGCCCGAGCCCCTCGTCTTCTGTCGTCTGTCCTAGCAGGCAGCACAGAGACGGTGGCTCCTTCTCCTGCCGCGCCGCGGCGGCAGCCGGGGGACCGATCATCGTCTCCGGGGACCCGCCCACGTTCGTCTCCGCCCCCGGCCGCCGCATTGTCGCTGGTACGTATACTATCGTCTGTTCGCTTTTTTTTTCGTTCTGAAGAAATAGACAGCTCTGTGTATTCGTTCAACGGCCAAGCGCCGAGCCATTTGCAACCGCATGCTTGTGCTTGCCAGTATCCTGCCTAATCACACATGTGCAGATGTGTTCGATCATCTCTTTGGTTAATTAATTTGGTGCCAGTAGAAAAGAAGAAGAGTAACAGTAATAGAGTTAGAGACCAAGTGAAATTGGCCTTTGTGTTTTGAAAATTGATTGACATTGGTTTTTCATAGTAATATGTGATCTGAACAAGTACTTTGCGTTGCAGTTGGCGACCTCCATGGTGATCTCCACCAAACGAGGGCTGCACTGGTGATGGCCGGTGTCCTGAGCACGGAATCAGATTGTCATGTATGGACAGGCGGGCAGACGGTACTGCTATGTTTACACCATATTTGAAGTTCTATTATCCGTTTCTTTTAAGATTTCCATTTCTAGGCTCTTGTTAAGGGATTGGCTAGATAGCGCTTTCTTGTAGAATAGCCTTCGTAATCTCCTTGCCAAAATGTAGGGCATCTTAGCTTTTTACCGTTTTTTAATAGACAATGGTCTTGTTAAGAATAGACAATGGTCCATTCTGAATCCTGAATTGTGGTGCTTGGTTAGAATAAAATCCTAAAGTTTGTATCTATATTTAATTCTGAATGTTCTACAACTGTTTAACCTGAACTCTAATCCACTTTTGGTTAATGATTATGCATTTTGGGGTTTCCCAAAACTATAAAATATCATAGATATAGGGAATTCTCTGAAACTATAACCCACAGAGTTCAAAACAATATGACTTTGTGTATGCAGGAAAAATGACAATAGATAAAGATTACATTTGCATTTTTTGTTTATGACATAAATAATATTATTATTAATGAATCTTTGCAAGTTCTCATTCTATAGCAGTCCTTGCTCCCAGTAACACTTTCAAGAATTTCGAAATTCAGAGGTCCAAAACCACCGTAATGGATAAGGTTTGGGCCTTTGTTTGCCTATCTAAGGTTCCAAAAAAAACCTGCTATAGTAATTTCCTCTACCAATATGATCATTCTCCTTCCATACAAAAACGCAAGTTCTTTTGTTTTTCACTGGATAAAAATAGTCATATTTTGGGACGATGTTATGCAGGTTACTGTTTCATAGCATTTTCCTACATACAGGAAACTTCTAATATTTTTGAAAGGCAAGAAATGCAAAACATTATTAAAAATCGGACAAGAGTTCAGGTTAAACGGTTTTGGAAATGTATGGTTAATATGGACGTTTCATAGTCAGGCTTCAAGCCGAACCAAGCACTACTTTAGCATACTGTGTCTGTGTTCTCTACTGCTCTCAGGTGGAGTGTGTTTAAAATTGAACCTTTTAGACAAATGTGTGATGTGCTTCTTTTTTTTATTTTAGAAATGTGTGTGATGTGCTTGTGTACAGGTTCTGGTTCAAGTTGGGGATATCCTTGACCGTGGAGAAGATGAAATCGCAATACTGTCCCTGTTGAGTTCACTCAATGTGCAAGCAAAATCTCAAGGCGGTGCTGTGTTTCAGGTTTGACCATTACTTCATGTCCTTCTAAGTACTCTACAACATTGTAATACTTAAGAAAAAAAATGTTAGGTAAACGGAAATCATGAAACCATGAATGTGGAAGGCGATTTCCGGTACGTCGATCCAGGATCATTTGATGAGTGTATACGCTTCCTGGAATACTTGGAGGAATTTGATGGCGAGTGGGATGATGCTTTCCTCAACTGGGTTAATGTTTCTCAAAAGTGGAAGGAAGAATATCGGGTGTCGCCTAATGGTGACTGGCTTCCTTTGAACTTTGTCAAGGTAACAAAGCATTGACTGTCAATGAAGAATGATTGAGCTTGTTCAATTAACCACATTCGAATATACAATGTTCATATTGTAATATGTACATTTCCAATTTTACTACATCGGTAAGTACATCCCAAATCCACAACAAAATGAAAATAAAAGAAATAACCAGCAGCATTTCATTCGATGAATAGCCTTCAAAAAATGAGTAATGATGTATTCTCATCTGCTTCTGAGACATTTCCCTCCAAATGCCAAGACAGAAAAATAAAGGGTTCGCTGCAAGAGCATCACTTTTTAAGCAAGGTGGACCATTAGCTTGCGAATTGGCACGACATCCTGTTGTCCTGAATGTCAATGACTGGATGTTTTGCCATGGTGGCCTTCTTCCCCATCATGGTGAGTCGCTCAAGAGATCGTGTGATTTGAGCTCGGCATTTACAATTCCGCTTCTAATATAAAACAGATCACCTAATATGTTCCAGTTGATATCACATATTTCTGTAAGTGTTATCTAAGATTCTAAGTCCATTTCCACTCCATAGTTGAATACGGGATCGAACGCATCAACAAGGAAGTATCGAATTGGATGCAATGTTCAAGTGAAGACATCGATGATACCGATCTCCCCTTCATAGCTACCAGAGGATATGACAGTGTAGTATGGACTCGTTTGTACTCTCAAGATTCAGTCGAAAGGACGCGGCGTTCTTGGGATGTGAGAAGATCCAACCCACTAAACATATGGTTTCATTTTTCACCATGGAAAATGTTTGCTAGTTACAGAACTGTTGTCACATGCTTAACATAATTATCATACAAATATTTTTGTTGGTTTCAGCTATCTTCTATTATCGCTGAACAAACATTGAAATCTGTTGGAGCTAAAGGAATGGTCGTCGGACACACTCCCCAGACTCGTGGAGTGAACTGGTATACATTGTTCTAAATTGGGTAAAGACAAGATACCAATATTTTCTCAAATAAGCTATAGATGACTGTCTCTTTGTTCCCAGCAAATGTGATGGTAAAGTTTGGTGTGTTGATGTGGGCATGTCTTATGGTGTACTGCATTCGAGACCAGAGGTAAATTTATTCCTTTTGGCCTAATTCATGACATCCCATGTTTTGTCCTAAGTAGTGTGCTCTTCTACAAACATTTAGTGTTTGCTACGTTAGGATTAATTTGCTAAATCCATGCTGTGGTTAATTGTTGTAGCCGCATCATATATGTACTATCTGCAGTAACATCATGATATTTTTCCAGTTTTAATGAAGAAATGACTTGATTTCTCGAAAATTTAAGCCTGTTTGAGTAGTAAAATTTAATATGTTGATGCACATAAACATGTTTTCCTTTTTCTCTAATGATAAGGATTTTGGACAAAACATTTTTTGGTTTCTGATTTTCAACTCTAATGGCTAGGTCCTAGAAATAGTCAATGACAGACCAAGAGTTATAAAGGGCCAGAGGGACTCATATGATGAGATGGAAGTGCTGGACTATTTATGATACCTCGAAATTTATGTAAGAACTCTTAAATTCATCTCTCCTCTTAATCTCCAAAACTGGGTAAATTATTCTTTGAAGAATCTGCAAAAATAGGAGTTTTCATTATTTGTTGGGACAATAATTTGTTACAGGAAACCTACAAATTTCATTTTTGTTTATTGCTTGCATGCCTGAAAAATTCATGAATGAAATAAGTACGCTATTGCAGGTATATAATAGGCAGCATTTTACTGGGAAAGATATTATACAAGACAGTTTTGGGTGGACACCCGGTTGACTAAATTCTTCAGGACACATATACATCAAAAGATACCAACCGGCTTTCCATAACGGTTAGTACATTTTCTGTTGACAAAACTGCATACCTCTTTGAACTTATGTGATTCAATCATCTAACTTCACAAACTTGAAATTACTTTTCATTCTATGCCCCTACTGAAATATAAGGTCTCCAAAAGTAGCCAATTTGAATTCGATGATTGAATCCACCATGTAAAACCTGAGTGTGTAAGTTACAATTAGCAGGAACAACTCCAGAATACATGAAAGTGATCATGCTATATCTTAAAGCAAATGCAGAAAACGGAGTGATATTTAAAGATTGATGTATTCAGCACCCAAGGTTTGGGTTTTCCTGCACCTTCGAATGCACAGAAGGGGGGTGGGGGGGGGTAAGGGAGGGTGTGGACAACAAATATCTGAATATTTTCTTTTTCAGTGCTTTCCAGGACTGTTCACTCAGTCTTACATCGCAAAGCATCGGCTTGCTAATGAGGCAAGGGACATAATAATAAATTATGAGCAACAGCACTGTTATCATCTTCAAGTGTTCATCAAGAAGGCGAAGGACAGCCGGGCACTCATCCATAGGAATTGGAGTAAAGTTGTGTGTGCCATACGCATGGAGGAGACCACACTATGGGCATTTCGCTTTTTCTGCTTCGCCAACAACCCAGCAGGTCTTCACCTAGAATGTTACCGTCTATGATGTTGATGATGTTAAAGATTTTAGATGTCAAATGAGTACTGCTACTGTGCCACTTGTATATGTATGCTATGGTGCTATTGTGATATCCATTAATTATGCAATGGTGGTTGACCATTTGTTATGTTTGGGTATGTTTGATTGATATGAATTATGTTGTGGGTCTAGGTTCAAATTAAAA
This sequence comes from Triticum aestivum, assembly GCF_018294505.1. Classification (NCBI taxonomy): domain Eukaryota; kingdom Viridiplantae; phylum Streptophyta; class Magnoliopsida; order Poales; family Poaceae; genus Triticum; species Triticum aestivum. The sequence continues at coordinate 146,249,757 of NC_057809.1, forward strand.
TTCTGACCAATTTGCTTATTGCATGGATTAAATTATGCAAAAATTACGTTCGACACAGTCCAGAAAAACAAACCATGTGCAATGGACAACCATAACACAAATGATTGAACCAAAGTGCAGTAGACCAAATAACGCACATGTTCTACCATTAAAACATCGTGTGTGATGAACCAGCACAACACACAATTGTGCAATGACAACCATATGCGATGCACTACATTGCACACATGTTTTCTTTGTAATGAATCGTGTGGGATGGATGGATGTTCCGTTGAGCCAATTGTATGCGACTGTTCACGTCACTACAAACAATTCCTCCACGGCAAACATGTGGGACGGCGACCCCATCGCACATGATTGTCCTTCCCTCTGCAATGAACCCCCAATCACAAATCCACGCAACCACATGGTTAGTGAAATTGTGTGCGATGGGGGGGGGGGGGGGGTGAACCGTGTGGGGTGATATGATTTGCACTAGTGGGTAGCATGTGAGAACTAGCTATTTGATAATGATATACTTAGAATGGTAATGAAAATGCTATGATCTTTTTGTGTCGTGCGACGAAATAACTATATATGTTTGATAAGTGTCCAAATCAAATGAGAGGGAATCAATTTTTTTCCGGAAAGGAGGTTGAAATCCCCAACCTCTGCATCCAAGGATGCACACAATCATATTTATTAAATTATTCAACAGATCCTGACAAAACAAATACATGGATCAACCCAAAGCCACCTTCCTAGTGACCTCTGTCGCTACACCTACAAGCTTGACGATGTGCACTGAGCTTGCATCAACACAGACCATATAACTCGGTGGCCTCGCCAAGCCGTCCTACGGCGAGCCGAGAGCACCAACCGGTTTAGCAGACCCTCCGCATGTACCGCATGCACACGCTCTAGAATCCGCCGCCGCCATCTTCTGTCATCTCATCTTCAGGAGGGATCAACACATTGACCTTGCCAGGCCCAACCGTCGTCAAGGGCACCACGTCGCCAGATAGTGCCACCACCCTGCGCGTCCATCCACACACGTCCCATCGCCGAGACTCCATTGCACCACACCATCGAGACTCGTCATTGTCGTTGCGGTAGATGCAAGACCGCACTACCTCTTGTCCCCTCCAGCCAGCACCTGCTCCAATATGATGCCCCCAAGAGGGAAAAGGCACCAAAGATGCCAACATCATCTGATCTGGGACACCCAGATCTAGGGTTTCCCCCAGAGCAGCCTGAGCAAGGTGACGCAGACTACAACCGATGGTGCCTCAACAAGGAAACAACATCTGTCAGATTCAGGGCTCCGCAGACCTAAGAAATGTTCGAACTCTGGGGCGTGTGTGAAGAACTCAACCTCTCCAGCCAACCAATCCATCACCCCCACAGCCTAGCTCGATGAACAAGGAAGAGAAAGGACTCGACAGTTTACCCAGGTTCGGGCTACCTTGCGGTGTAAGACCCTACTCCTGCTTTGTGGTGGATTTGCCTCACGAGGGGCTGAGGATGAACTAGTACAAGGGAAGAACAACCTCGCGAGGTCTGCTCTGGTGAGTGAATGAGCTGAGGGGATTGGATCGCCCCCTCCTATGGTGGTGGCTAGCCTATACTTATAGTGGCCTTGGTCCTCTTCCCCCAAAGCGTAGGTGGGAAGGGATCCCACAGTGGCCAATTTGAAAGGAGACAAGTAGTACATCTTATCCTGACGAAAGGTGGTCTTCGTATGCAAAGCTTCTGGTCGTGACGCTGCGCTGGGATCGGCGATGACATCCGTCTTGCCGTCCTGGCGGTCTTGGTCTTGTTGCACGGGAATGGAAACATTTGCCTGATTCCTCGGGACCCCGCGCCTGCGCTTGCCTCCTTAGCACTAAAGAGGAAACTGTCTTCTCTGCGCCCGCTGGCGCCCTCCTGGCCTTGGTCGTCATGGCTTGCGTCACTGCAACTTCATGAGGTTCGGTGCCTGCATAGAAATTTCCGCTCCCCGGGAGAAACATGGGGAGGCCGCTCCCTCCGGAGGTCTTGGCGCCATCCGCCTCACGAGGCTTGGCCCCTTGCAAGGGTCGTGTCTTGTCGGTGTTGTAGATGGGCCATACCAGGCCGTCGATGGATCCACGCCGTGGGTCGCAGGCAGGCAAGTCTGGGTACCCTGGTTCCAAGAACGCTGACAACGTCAAAGATGCCGCCATTGTCCACCATGATCGAAGTCGGCTTGATTTTCACCGGCATTCGCTCCACCCCGACTCCACATGTGATTGGATCCGTGGGGAGCCGCGCCATGAAGATGCACGCAACCGCCGGAATGCAGGTAGAGGAGATCCAACCGCACCTCACCGAGCCCTCCACATGTCGCCGGCTGGCCAAGGGGCACACTGCAATGGATCTGAATGGGGATTAGATCACCGGCCGCCGCTACCAACCATTTCCTAAGAGTATGCCGGAGACCGATCCCCACAGATCCTCCGGCCATCGAGGCGACCACCGCCGCCACCCGGCCAGAGAGAGAGAGAGAGAGAGAGAGAGAGAGAGAGAGAGAGAGAGAGAGAGAGAGAGAGAGAGAGAGAGAGAGAGAGAGAGAAGAGGGTGGTCACGGGAGGAGGAGTGGCGGCAGCTTCCTAGGGTTGCAGGATAGTCAAGAGCGAATAAGGTAAAATGAAAAATCTTTACTAATATATTGAAACAATGTGCCAGAAAAATTGAACATATAGAACAATGATAGTTGAACATACATCACAATGGCATAGCAATTGTACACGATTCTTTTTGTAACTATTAGCAGAACGACATTATAACATAGCAATTGCTACATGTTTTTGTTTGATATCATCATCTCAATGTCATTATCACATAGCAATTGCAACACAATCTTTATATTTAACTCTTAGCATGGTAACAATTTAACACATATACAAATATTGCAATTTGCAACATAAAGATATATAGGCATTGTTATACGATGAATAGCATAATTTATATTGCAAAGAATATATTCACAATCATATGAAAAAACTTGTTTAGACATGAACACAAATGATACGAGTGTACCACAGCTCATCGTGGTGGCTGTTGGAACTGTAGGCTAACGCAACAGAAAACAAAAATTTATGTACTAAGTACATGCCTAGGACCACTGTGAAGATGCATACAAGGTTTGATCTGATCATTACCAACTCAAGACAGCAGCAGAAGAAGAGTTGGTGAAAATCATCGATGCAGATTTCCGCAGCTAGGATTTTACAACGTTCCAACTGCGAGAATTTTCTCCCTCAAACAAAGATTGAAAGTATGATCATTCCACCACAGCATACGGTGTCACCGATCCAGAAGCACTTTGCTGCCGAGAACTAATCTCCACCGGAGACTAGGCAACCTTGCGACACAACAAAACTATTTCATGGAGTAGTTTGAGAGAGAAAGCAGATCATTGCATGCCATTGTTTGAGAGCTCAAGTCCTCAACTTGTGTGTGAATTGTGGTTTCCCTCCTCCTCCATATATAGATGGAGAGGGGAGGGGTGGGGTGGAAGGAGGCAGCCCAAAGTCCTCCCCCCACACCACCAAAAATGTCCCACAAAAAGGAGATGGGTTGTCCCCAAAGGCCACACCACATGGAGGAGGCTGCCCTCAAAGGAACCCCCCTCCCAACACTTTCCACAAAAAGGGGAGCTGCCCCCCAAAGGGGGGAGCCACCAACACATCCCACCAAAGGAGGAGGGTTGTCCCCCAATGAGGGAACCCTTCCCAACACTTGGTGCTTTGTGTGTGCTGCCCCTTGGGGCCTCCCGAAAAAATCCGGGAGGTCCAAGAACCTTTTCGGAACCCTTCAAAAAATTCTGGATGCACTCCAAAACTTTTCCGGCTTGATGGTTTTTGTGGTTTCCTCTGAAATTTTTTTGGTTACTCCGAAACACTTATGGTTTTCTCTTCGAAACGTTTTCAACACCTCTGAAACTTTTACGGTGCCGGAATCGTGCGACCTTGACAAGCGAAGAATTGGTGGGCGGTGGAGAGGAGGACGATGGGCAGGGTCAATAGGGAAAAGGCGACATGTGCAGCATGGGGCACCGACATAGAGGTGGATGATGGGGAACGTTGCATGGAAAACAATTTTTTTTCTATGGACACCCAAGATTTATTCTATGGAGATGCTAGCAACAAGAGGGGGAGTGTCTACATACCCTTGTAGATCAAATGTGTTAACATCTAAAGATCGTGGTTGGTGTAGTCGTACCCCCTTTGTGATCCAATCTGATCCAGTGCCGAATGGACGGCACCTTCGAGATGTGCATACGTATGGCTCGGTAATGTCTCTGCTTTGTTGATCTAGCAAGGGAGGGTGGAGAGGTAGATGGGATCTAAGCCAGCACAGCGGCGTGGTAGTGGTGGTGGCAGCGGAACACCGGCAGGGCTTCGCCAAGTGCTACACGGAGGAGAAGGAGTAATGGGAGGGGAAGGGGGAGGCACCAAGGTTCAAAGGGGTGCTTCCCCCTGTGCCTCCCCACCTTTATATAGGAGACGGCGGGGGGGGGGGGGGGGGTGGTGTATTTCCCTCCAAGCCCCTAGGGTCATTGGCCAAGGGGGGAGGAAGGAAATCCCTTCTTTCCTTGCCCACCGATTGCTATCCCCCTTTTAGGGATTTTGATCTTATCCCTTCGGGATATGATCCTATTCCTTTTAGGGGGATCTTGCTGCACCTAGACCAGGGGTGTGGGGCATTGCCCCACTATCCACATCCATGTGCCCCCCCCCCATGCAGGTGGGACCCACTCCAGAACCTTCTAAAACCTTCCAGGTATAATACCGAAAAATCTCGAACATTTTTCGGAACCCTAAATATGACTTCCCGTATATAATTCTTTACCTCCAGACCATTGATGACCCACAAGTATAGGGGATCAATTTTATCTCTTTTCGATAAGTAAGAGTGTTGAACCCAACGAGGAGCAGAAGGAAATGACAAGTGGTTTTTAACAAGGTAATGTCTGCAAGTGCTGAAATTGTAAGTAATAGAGTAGTTTGATAGCAAGATATTTTGTAATGAGCAAGTAATGATAATAGTAACAAAAGTGCAGCAAGGTAGCCCAATCCTTTTGAGGCAAAGGACAGGCCAAAACGATCTCTTATAGTAAGCAAAGCATTCTTGAGGGTACACGGGAATTTCATCTAGTCACTTTCATCATGTTGATTCGATTCGTGTTCGCTACTTCGATAATTTGATATGTGGGTGGACCAGTGATACGTCTCCAATGTATCTATAATTTTTGATTGTTCCATGTTGTTTTATTATCAATCTTAGATGTTTCATAATCATTTTATATCATTTTTTGGTACTAACCTATTGACATAGTGCCCAATGCCAGTTCATGTTTTTTACATCGCAGGAAATCAATATCAACCAGAGTACAAATGGCATGAAACTTTACGATGATTTTTTATGGGCCAAAAGGAAGCAGATGGGCCCTGGTTGCACCTGGGGGAGTCCCGAGGAGGGGACAACCCACTAGGGCGCGCCAGGAGGCCCTGGCGCGCCCTGGTGGGTTTTGCCCACCTCAAGTACCCCCCGGACCACCTCTTTGCTCTATAAATCCCCCAAAAATCCTAGAACCCCAGGGGAGTCGACGAAATATTCATCTAGCCGCCGCAGAGTCTAGAATCACCAGATCCAATCTAAACACCATCACGGAGGGGTTCACCACTTCCATTGGTGCCTCTCCGGTGATGCGTGCGTAGTTCTTTGTAGACCTTCGGGTCCGTAGTTAGTAGCTAGATGGCTTCATCTCTCTCTCTCTTGATCTTCAATACAATGGTCTCTTGGAGATCCATATTATGTAACTCTTTTGCAGTGTGTTTGTTGGGATCGATGAACTTCGAGTTTATGATCAGATCTATGTTTTTATATCCATGAAAGTATTTGAGTTTCTTTGATCTCTTTTATGCATGATCTCTTATAGCCTCGTATTTCTTCTCCGATATTTGAGTTTCGTCTGGCCAACTCGATCTTTTTATCTTGCAATGGGAAGAGGTGCCCGGTAGTGGGTTCGATCTTACAGTGCTTGATCCCAGTGACAGAAAGGGAACCAACACATATGTATCATTGCTACTAATGATAAAAAGACGAGAACTATATCTACCGCCATATAGATAAACGGATCTTATCTACATCATGTCATCGTTCTTATTGCATTACTCCGCTTTTCCATGAACTTAATACACTAGATGCATGTTGGATAGTGGTCGATGTGTGGAGTAATAGTAGTAGATGCAGGCAGGAATCGGTCTACTAATCTTGGACGTGATGCCTATGTAATGATCATTGCCTGGATATCGTCATAATTATTTGAAGTTCTATCAATTGCCCAACAGTAATTTGTTTACCCACCATTTGCTATTTTTATTGAGAGAAGCCACTAGTGAAACCTACGGCTCCCGGGTCTTATTTCTCATATATTTGCCTTTGCAATCTACTTTTTCCTTGCTTAAACCAAAAATACAAAAAAAAAATACTTTGCTGCACTTTATTTTATTTGCGATCTATTTATCCAATCTATTACAACCTTTTTACCGTCACGCACCAATTTCTGGCGCCGTTACCCGAAAGGGATTGACAACCCCTTTAACACGCCGGGTTGCGAGGTGTTGTTATTTATGTGCAGGGGCTGTTTACGTTGTGTTGCTTGGTTCTCCTACTGGTTCGATAACCTTGGCTTCACAACTGAGGGAAATACCTACCGCCGCTGTGCTGCATCATCCCTCCCTCTCCGGGGAAATACCGACGTAGTTCTAGCTGCCATCAAGGAGAATTTCTAGCGTCGTTGCCGGGGAGGATCTTCAACATAACCAGGTTCCTAATCACAAATATCATCTCCTTGCAATTTACATTATTCACCATTTTCTTCTCGTTTTCCTCTCCCCCACTTCACAACAATTTGTCATTTTATTCGCCTCTCTTTTTCCATTTGCCGTTTTCTTGCCGGATCTGTTTTTGAGTAGAATATTGTTGTGTGATCATCATGACTCAAGAGAACACCAAGTTATGTGATTTCAAATACCAACAACAATGATTTTATTGGCACTCCGCTTGCTCCTCCAGCCACTAGTGCGGAGACTTGTGATATTAATACTGCTTTGCTGAATCTTGTTATGAAAGACCAATTTTTCGGTACTCCTAATGAGGATGTCGCGTCCCATCTTAATACCTTCATGTAATTATGCGATATGCAAAAGAAAAAAGATGCGGACAATGATGTGGTCAAGATGAAATTATTTCCGTTTTCCTTGCGTGATTCTGCAAAAAATTGATTCTCTTCTTTGCCTCGTAATATTATCGATTCTTGGAATAAGTGCAAAGATGCTTTTATCACTAAGTATTTTCCTCCCGCAAAATTATTTCCCTTAGAACCCAGATCATGAATTTCAAGCAACTTGAAAATGAGCATGTTGCTCAATCTTGGGAAAGGATGAAAATGATGCTAAGGAATTGCCCAACTCATGGGTTAAATCTTTGGATGATCATACAAATTTTTTATGCGGAATTGAATTTTGTTTCTCGTAATCTTTTAGATTTCGTAGCGGGTGGTACTTTTATGGAAATTACTTTGGGTGAAGCCACCAAATTTCTTGATAATATTATGGCAAATTATTCACAATGGCATATCGAAAGAGCTCCTACTAGTAAAAAAGTTAACCCGGTTGAAGAAATTTCTTCTTTGAGTGATGAAGTTGATGCTCTTATGAAATTGGTTGCTAGTAAAAGTGCCCCTATTGATTTTAATTATATGCCTTTGTCTACTTTGATTGAGCAAAATAGTGATGCCATTGATGTGAATTTTATCTCTAGAAATAATTTCAACAACAATGCTTATAGAGGTAATTTTAATCCTAGGCATTTTCCTAGTAATTCCTCTAATAATTATGGCAATTACTATGGAAATCAATCTTATAATAATAATAGGAACACCTCTGATCTTGAGAATAATATTAAAGAATTTATCAATACACAAAAAGTTTTCAACACTTCCATAGAAGAAAAGTTGAATAAGATTGATGGTTTGTCTAGAAGTGTTGATAGAATTGCTCATGATGTGGAAAATCTCAAGATGAAATTTTTTGTGCCTAAGTTTGATGAATCAATTAAAGATCTTTATGTTTCTATGGATGAAAGTAAGAAAATAACTTCTATGCTTAGAGCTAAAAGTGAATTTTTGTAAAAAGCTTTTTCTAGTGATTATTCTTGCAAAAGTGATGAAAATCTTAAAATGATTGGTGTCTCTTCTATTGATTCCTTGTTTAGTAAAGTTAAGAGTGGTTAAAAAGTGACTGGATAAGAGTCAACTTTAGGTATAAGGCGTCCCAATATTTCGGAGGGTGAAAATCTTGTTGAGAAAATTGATGAAAATGGGATTGGAGAGGTCAAAACTTTAGCTAGTGATGCACCCACTATTTTGGATTACAAAGACTTTAATTATGATAGTTGCTCTTTGATTGATTGTATTTCTTTGTTGTAATCCATGATAAATTCACCCCATGCTTATGAACAAAATAAAGCTTTTACTGAACATATTGTTTATGCTATGATGAAAGCTCTTGAAGAAAAATTGGAATTAGAAGTTTCAATTCCTAGAAAATTGTATGATGAATGGGAACCTACTATCAAAGTCAAGATTAAAAATTATGAGTGTTTTGCTTTGTGTGACTTGGGTTCTAGTTTTTCTACAATTCTGAAATCTTTATGTGATGTGCTTGGTCTTACCAATCTTGAAGAATGTTCCTTGAATTTGCACTTGGCGGATTCTACTATTAAAAATCCTATGGGAAGGATTAATGATGTTCTTATTCTTGCAAATAGGAATTATGTGCTCATAGATTTCATTGTTCTTGATATTGATTGCAATCCGTCTTGTCCCATTATTCTTGGTAGACCGTTTTTACGCACTATCGGTGCCGTGATTGACATGAAAGAAGGCAATATTAAGTTCCAATTTCCTTTGAGGAAAGGTATGGAACACTTTCCAAGAACTGGAATTAAGCCACCTTATGAATCAATCATGAGGGCATCTTATGGATCTCGAACCAAAGATGACAAAACTTAGATCCTTGCTATATGCCTAGCGAAGGGCATAAAACTATAGCGCTTGTTGGGAGGCAACCCAATGAATAAATTTATTTTTGCTTTTTGCTTCCTGTTCTTGTGTGTTAGCAAAATTGTGCTATTGTTATGATTGTGTTTTTATGTTTTAATTAGTGTTTGTGCCAAGTAAAGCCTTTAGGATCTTCTTGGGCAATAGTTGTATGATCTTGCTGAAAAAAACAAAAAGTTTGCGCTCACAAAATTAATTTTCTTCTTTTACGAGAGAGCGACAAAATACCCATTCCACTTGAAGTAGATCAATATACAAATTTCTCATGTCTTCCTAATTTTTCAGAGTTTTTGGAGTTACAAAAGTATTCAAAATAGTCAGATTTCTACAGATTGTTCTGTTTTGATAGATTCTGTTTTCTTTGTGTTGTGTGATTATTTTGATGGCTCTATGGTTTTCTTTGATGAGTTTTTGACATAGAAAAGTTGGAATACAGTAGATATAATACAAAAACAAAATATGAATTGGTTTGATACATCACTTATAGTAGTGATTTATTATTCTTATACTAACGGATCTCACGAAGGCTTTGTTGAGTTTTCTGTGATTGAAGTTTTCAAGTTTTGGGCTATCTTACGATGGATGAAGGAAGGATGTAAGAGCCTAAGCTTGGGGATGCCCCATCATCCCAAGCTATTATTCAAGAATGAGCAACCAACTAAGCTTCGGGATGCCCCTGAGTGGCATCCCCGCTTTCTTCCAGCAACTATTAGTATTTTACTCAAGACTATATTTTTATTCGTCACATGATATGTGTTTTGCTTGGAGCGTCTTGTATGATATGTGTCTTTGCTTGTTTTATTTTGTGTTTTAAGTTATCAATCCTTGCTGGACACACCTATTTGAGAGAGCCAAAATTATGTCATGACTTGTTAGAATTGCTCTCTATGCTTCACTTAAATCTTTTATGAGCTAGGACTTGCTCTAGTGCTTCACTTATATCTTTTTGAGCACGGTGTGCTTAGTATTTTTGAAGAAATGCTCTCTTGCTTCACTTAGATTTGTTTGAGAGTTAGTAAAATTTTGAAGAAATTCTCTCTTGCTTCACTTAAATTATTTTGAGAGAAAGAAAATTTGTTATGCTCATGATCTTCACTTATATTTGGTTGAGCTTATGAAAAGCAACTCATGAAAATTAGTCCCAAAGTGATAGATATCCAAGAAGGATAAAGTAAAGAAAATGTCATGAAGATCATTGGACAAAATAAACTTGATTCTTAGTAATAGTTTTGAGATATGATGATGTGATATGTGAGTTATGTTGATGAGTAATTGTGCTCTAGTAAGAATATGGGTGTTAAGGTTTGTGATTCCCTATGCAAGTATGAAAGTCAATAGTCATGCAATGAAAATTATATCCTACTTGTGGTGCATTATTCGGTGTTAAATTTGATTAACGCTTGCTTATGAGATTATTCTTTTCTTGGTTGGTCGCTTCCCAGTCTTTTGCTAGCCTTCATTTTGCACTAAGTATGACCTCTACTTGTGCACCCAAAATCCTTTAAACCAGTTTTGCCACATGTGTCCACTATATCTACCTATATGCGGTATTCTTTTGCCGTTCTAGGCAAATTTGCATGTGCCATCTCTAATTTTCAAAATAAACTTCTATTTTGTGTGTTTGTTTCGCTCGCGGAGCGGTGAGGGGTGGCTAATATTTTCCATGCTAGATGTGTTATTCTCAAGATGAGTGTTTATTCACTTATCATTGCACGAGAGTAAGGCAAAGGTATTAGGGATGCCCAGTCCCGAAATGCAAAAAGAAATGAATTTACTTTATGTTGTAAAATAATAAATTCCTTGGAAAGTGTTGATATGGAGGGCACCCGTGGATACGGTTAGCCATGGAAAGTGAAAGTTATGGTGGAAAAGGAATAAACTTTATTTTCTGTTTGGGAACCGCCTATGATATATCTATGCATGGAAAGTATTGGGAACTCTAAGTCATTCTTGTTGGTGGGATGGATACACCTCTCAAAATGTTTTATCTCAATTTTTTCGCTTTGAGCTCTGTCACCTCTACAAATCCCCACTTCCCTCTGCGAAGGGGCTTTCTTTTACTTTATGCAATTTTTATTTTGAAATTTGAGTCTCCATCTTCTCTCATGAAAAGCACCAACTAGGAGGCAATATGATCGTGCTCAAGTATTGGGTGTAGTTAATATTCGAGTGTGTTTCATGAATGGATCAATGTTTGAGCATGATGGGCTAGGGATAACTTATTTTAGCATTGATATTTTGAAAGACATGGTTGCTTGTTGATATGCTTGAGTATCTAAATTATTATGTCAAAACTAGACTATTGCTTTGAATCACATAAAAGTCCAAATGTCCATGCTATAAAGAAAAGGATATGATATGACTTGATGAACAACACTCAACATCAAAATTTCTGTTTTTATCACTTACCTACTGAAGGACGAGTAGGAGGTAAGCTTGGGGATGCTGATACGTCTCCAACGTATCTATAATTTTTGATTGTTCCATGCTGTTTTATTATCAATCTTGGATGTTTTATAATCATTTTATAGTCATTTTATATCATTTTTTGGTACTAACCTATTGACATAGTGCCCAGTGCCAGTTCCTGTTTTTTCCATGTTTTTTACATGCAGGAAATCAATATCAAATGGAGTCCAAATGGCATGAAACTTTATGATGATTTTTATAGGACAAAAGGAAGCAGATGGGCCCTGGTTGCACCTGGGGGGAGTCCCGAGGAGGGGACAACCCACCAGGGCGCGCCAGGAGGCCCTGACGTGCCCTAGTGGGTTGTGCCCACCTCGGGTACCCCCCGGACAGCCTCTTTGCTCTATAAATACCCCAAAAATCCCAGAACCCTAGGAAAGTCGACGAAATATCATCCAGCCGCCGCAGAGTCCAGAAGCACCAGATCCAATCTAAACACCACCATGGAGGGGTTCACCACTTCCATTGGTGCCTCTCCGATGATGCGTGAGTAGTTCTTTGTAGACCTTCGGGTCCGTAGTTAGTAGCTAGATGGCTTCATCTCTCTCTCTCTCTTGATATTCAATACAATGGTCTCTTGGAGATCCATATGATGTAACTCTTTTGCAGTGTGTTTGTTGGGATCGATGAACTTCGAGTTTATGATCAGATCTATGTTTTTATATCCATGAAAGTATTTGAGTTTCTTTGATCTCTTTTATGCACGATCTCTTATAGCCTCGTATTTCTTCTCCAATATTTGGGTTTTGTCTGGCCAACTCTATCTATTTATCTTGCAATGGGAAGAGGTGCCCGGTAGTGGGTTCGATCTTACGGTGCTTGATCCCAGTGACAGAAAGGGAATCAACACGTATGTATCGTTGCTACTAAGGATAAAAAGACGAGATCTATATCTACCGCCATATGGATAAACGGATCTTATCTACATCATGTCATCGTTCTTATTGCATTACTCCGTTTTTCCATGAACTTAATACACTGGATGCATGCTGGATAGCGGTCGATGTGTGGAGTAATAGTAGTAGATGCAGGCAGGAGTCGGTCTACTAATCTTGGACATGATGCCTATGTAATGATCATTGCCTGGATATCATCATATATTTGAAGTTCTATCAATTGCCCAACAGTAATTTGTTTACCCACCGTTTGCTATTTTTTCTGAGAGAAGCCACTAGTGAAACCTACGGCCCCCGGGTCTTGTTTCTCATATATTTGCCTTTGAGATCTACTTTTTCCTTGATTTTATTTCCAGATCTATTAAACCAAAAATACAAAAAATACTTTGCTGCACTTTATTTTATTTTCTATCTATTTATCCAATCTATTACAACCTTTTTACCGTCACGCACCACTTTCTGGCGCCGTTACCCGAAAGGGATTGACAACCCCTTTAACACGTCGGGTTGCGAGGTGTTGTTATTTGTGTGCAGGGGCTGTTTACATTGTGTTGCTTGGTTCTCCTACTAGTTCGATAACCTTGGTTTCATAACTGAGGGAAATACCTACCGCCGCTGTGCTGCATTATCCCTCCCTCTCTGGGGAAATACCGACGTAGTTCCAGGTGCCATCAACCGGTGCTTAGGTGCTGTTCTTACTTGAACACACCTCCTACTTATGATTAACCCTCCCGCAAGCATCCGCAACTACGAGAAAAGTATTAAGAATACATTCTAACCATAGCATTAAACTTTTGGATCCAATCGGTCCCTTACGGAATAGCTCATTATAACATCCCAAATTTTCAATTTGGAATGTTATACACTAGATCATCATTGCATATCATATTTATTGCATTTTGGTTGATCCTGGAAATTTTCACAACTCAAGGACCCTCGGAGAGAGTTTGGAGATTTCGTTATTTTCATGTTAGAGTTGTCTCAAATTGTGAGAATAGGATCATTTGATTTTATTTATTTTATCTTCAATTATTTCTAATATAAAAATAAGAGAGAGGGAATAAAATGACTTTCCCAAAAATAAAGAAATATTGAGGATTTAATAAAAAAATCAAACAAGATTTTATTTGGTTTTATTTGCTATTTTATTTGAATTTAGGAAAAATGCGCGTTTTTCAAAATTGCATTTAGGCCCCAAATAAATGTTCATCCTATGCGGCTTGATTTTAGAAGCCGAGGAAAATTTATTTCGGGATTTTTGGAGTCCGTTTAGTAGTCCTTTTGTTTTTTTCTGAGCGTAACTATTTATATAAAAAACGCGCAACCGACCTACGGACCGTGTCCGACCCGGACACTAAGGCCCGTCCGGCTTTAAAAGCCCGGGAGGCCCAGCCAGAACCCCCCCAAACCCTAGCCCCGCGCCCGCCGCCTCCTACGCCGCCGCCTTGCCGCATCGCCTTCGCCCCGCGCCGCCGCCGCCTTGCCGCCGACGCCGCCGCCGTCGGACCACCGCCACCGCCGCCGGAATAGTCGCCGGAGTTGCCGGAGGTAGTTTTTTTAGTCGCCATTTTTTCCCGAAAAAACCGTTCGTTTTTCCGACGGTTTTGTTCGTTTTTTTAGTTTAGTTTTTTTAATAGATTGGATTTCCGGTTTATTTAAATAGTGAGAGTTCGTCCGTTCGGTCAGTTTAACGAACGTTCGTCGTTTTTCTTTTTCTCGGATTAAATCCGCGATTTTTCTGATCGCGATTTCTGATCCGATTTTTGTTTTAGTCTAACTTTTCGCTCGTTTATCGGAATCAGGCGATTCAAGCGCCTGGAGTTTCGTCTCGAAACCCTCTTTCCGATTAACCAACTCAAACAAGTATTTTCCACTATAAAAATTGCCTTAGATCCAGAATAGTAAACGAAGCCTGTTTCTTTTGCGTTTGTCTTTCGTTGCTTCGTTCGATTTGATTCTTTTTGCCAACCGGAGTTCTTAAGTTGAACCTTCTGGTTAGATCTCTTATTTGAGTTTTACCTGTGCATTAGTTGAGTACTTATTGTATGCTTGTTTGTTTGCGATAGAGTACCCGGAGTGCGCCGCTTGTTACTTCGAATCGCTAGGTTTCCCGGATCATCAGCAAGGCAAGTAACACTTTGATCATACCTCCTACTACCCAGTTTTATTGCATTAGATCAATCCTTACACATTGCATGATTAGGATCTAATTAAATTGTGGGTTTGGGAAGTAGTTGAGGTAGTACCTATTACCTGTTTATTATCAAACCTTTGGGAGTTACTTCTACGTTGCTTATTATGCCATGCTATGCTAGTAGACGTGGATTGGGTGAGTGTATCCATGACAGATGTGAGATTGTTAATTAATGGTTTATTTAAGGTGGCAACTTAAACACACATCTGGGTGGATTGAGGTACCTGGGTATTCCAGGATTGCCTGTTTTTCTTTATGGACCGCCACCCAGGCTCAAAGGGATCATGAGATTATTCATGCTAGAAACTTCCGTGTGCAGCCACAAGCTATTATGGGCTCTAGCATAATTGACTAAGTCGTGCGAACTCTTACAGTGGTAGACTAGCAGATGTAGGGGATGTAGGTGGTACGGTCTACCCATCGTAAGGTGCTAGCGCTTCTGAAAGACTATGTCTCGGTCATCCGTTTCTCAAACACCGTGTAGTGCGAGAAACCAAACGGAGGCGATCGAGTCTTGTGGGGAAAAGTGCGCAAACCTCTGCAGAGTGTATAAACTAATCATGGTTAGCCGTGTCCCCGGTTATGGACATCTTGAGTATCTAGTATCTGGATTATCATGTGAATCTCAACATGTTACTCTAAAATTAATTTTGTTGTGTTTTGTTTAATGATGATGTTTAATTGGGATTGAGAATGCTGTCAACCATTCTCAATGTTTAACAACCACCATGATAGTTAAATAAATTTATTCCTTTGCAGTAGGGAAAAATTGGCTTTCCGCAAAACTGTAACCATAGAGCTTTCGACCAGCCAAATATGCATATAGAATGGCTGTTTCATTCCATTACTCTCTATGTGTTACATTGCCAGCATATTCCATGTGCTGACCCGTTTTCGGGCTGCAACGTTAATGTTGCAGACTTTTCAGACGACGATTAAGGAGTTTTAGGTCGTGGTTCTATACTCAGTGATGCCGTTGGAGTTGATGGACTCACTTATCTTCCAAGCCTTCCGCTGTTATCGTTATTAGATGGCCTTAAGCCATATTTATTGTAATAAGTTCTCTTTGAGACACTCGATGTAATAAGTGTGTGATTGCTACTCTGCTATAAATCCTTCAAGTACTGTGTGGTGTCAGCATTACTGATCCAGGGATGACACCGGAGCACAGAGATTGGACCGTTTGAGGTCTGGTCGCTACAAGATGGTATCAGAGCACACGCTGACTGTAGGACACGACCACTAAGCTAAAGACCTAGATCACTACTCACTCTCTTCTCTTTCTGACTCCTCATCTTTTCTACTCTTTTAGGATGGCGGATGCAAGGAACAAGTTCACTCAACCGGATGAAGACACACCCTTTGGACGTCACTTGAAGGAAGTCACTAGATACCTGAACATAGGAGTACCAAGCTTCACCGGAACCTACAACGCCACTTTACCTGAAGAAGAGCGCTGGATGATTCAAGTTCAAGTTCCAGGAAGGACGTTCATGCCAGTCACTGAGCCCATAGAGTTTTCTTTTGATGCACCAACTTGGAATCTAGGAAAGAGCATGGCAGCTCACATCGCCATGGGACGCATTGGAGAAGTCTACCGCAATGATCTCAAGGATACTATCTACCAGATTTGTGGGCGCCGAGATGAGCACTGGGAGATGATCAGCACCAGAAAGGATAGATCAATTGCAGCTTTCATCCAGGAGTTAAACCAGCACATTAGACGTCAGGAGAATCAGATGTGCGCCGACATGATAGACCTGAAGAAGGCAAAGACAAGAATCAAGGAACTGGAGGAAGAACTCAAGGCTACTCGTGAAGATTATGAAGAAGAAATTGAAGTATTAGTGGATAAGAATGCCGACCTAACAATGAAGATCGGAATATTTATGGGAGGCCCTACACCGGTAGAAGAAGACGAAGAACCCAAGGAGATTCGCCCGGAAGACTACATCATCATCGACGACACCGACTCGGATCCCGACGATAGCGATGATGACTATGTTGATGAAGCCGGAGCAGATATCATGGAGTCTGCAACCGAAGAATATTTCTAGTAGACCACCACATCAGTAGTAGTAGTCCATCATGTAAATATTATAGTCCGAGCACTTTTGCGATAGTTAGATCGATTGTATGCCCTTGTTTGATTGATTGAATGAAGTGAATTGTTTGCTTTTGCCTCATGTGCATATGGGTAGTGTTTTCTCTTTAGACCCCCTCTATTCTTAAATCTCATCTTTTCTAAACCCTCAGATGCCTTCGAGACGTGACCCCAGATTTACCTTTCCACCGGAGCTCACTCAGTTGATCCAGCAGCAGAACACATTGATGCAGTTGCTAGTCCAGAATCAGAACCAGGGGAACAACAACAACAACAACCCACCACCACCACCACCACCTGTTGATCACTTAGCCCGTTTTCTTAGGATGAATCCACCGGTGTTTTCCAGTAGCACCGAGCCGATAGTAGAAGATGATTGGCTCCGCAAGACAGCTAGAGAGTTGACCACAACAGGATGCACAGATGCGGAGAAGGTGAAGTTTGCCGCACATCAGCTTGAAGGACCCGCAGCATCATGGTGGGAGAATTTCACAGCCACTTTCCCTGTCAATACTATCACATGGGACCAGTTTCAGCAGGCTTTTCATACTGCCCATGTTTCAGCAGGAGCTATGGCCATGAAGAAGCGAGAGTTTCGCAACTTGCGCCAAGGAGGATGGACAGTTGGCCAGTATGTGGAAGACTTTAGTAAATTAGCACGTTATGCCCCAGATTACGTTGCTACGGATGCAGCAAAGTAGGAGAAATTTCTGGAAGGACTGAATGATGAGTTGAGCATGCAGTTGATGGTAGCAACCTTCAACAACTACCAGGAGTTGGTAGATCATGCTCTCATGATTGAAGGGAAGCAGCAGCAAATTGAGAATCGCAAGAGGAAGTATGCACAAGGAAAGTACAATTCAGGAGCTCAGCAGAAGCCACGATTTACCCCTAGGCCGGGAGGACATTTTCAGCATACCCATGGAGGAGGTAGCTCGCACAATCACAATGGCCCCAGGAATGGTAATGGGAATGGAGGAAGCAACGGCCAGAACCGTACCAACCCATCAACCCCATCCAAGAAAGACCTGAGCCAAGTCACTTGCTTTAAGTGCCAGAAGACCAGACATTATGCCAATGAATGTCCTGAATCCCAGAATGGAAATGGCAATGGAAGCTCTGGGAAGAAGCCGAACCCTTTCAACAGGGGACAGGTGAACCACGTTAACGTGGAGGAGGTTGAAGAGCAGCCGGATGCAGTAATCGGTAAGTTTTTAGTTAAGTCATTTACTGCACTCGTTTTTTTCGATACTGGTGCATCGCATTCATACATATCAAGGGGATTTGTGGATAAGTATAAACTGCCAACCCAAGCCCTTAGGTCACCCATGTTAGTAACCTCGCCTGGAGCAGAATATATGGCTAGTCTATGGTGTGAACGGTTACCATTAAGAATTGGTAACTATGTTTTCCCTCAGACCTAATAGTGTTGGAATCCCAAGGATTGGATGTGATATTAGGCATGGATTGGTTGTCAAAGTATGAAGGGAATATTGAATGTGCCAGTAAGTCAAATTTGCTTACCACCCCAGAAGGGAGAAGGATCAAGTATGTATCCCGACATGTGCCAAAGAGGACTCAAGTAAATTGCTTAATAGGAGTTGTGCAGGAGGAAGTACCAGTAGTGAAGGATTTCCCTGATGTATTTCCAGAAGAGTTGCCAGGCATGCCACCGGATAGAGATATTGAGTTTTTGATTGAGCTTTTGCCAGGCACAAGGCCAATATCAAAGAGACCATATAGGATGCCTGCAAAGGATTTGGTGGAAATTAAGAAACAAATTAAGGAGTTACCGGATAAAGGATATATTCGCCCAACTTCTTCACCTTGGGGAACACCAGTACTTCTAGTAGAAAAGAAGGATGGATCGTTAAGGATGGTTGTCAATTATCGAGGATTGAATGAAGTAACCATCAAGAACAAGTACCCACTACCGATGATCAATGATCTGTTTGATCGATTGCAAGGAGCTAAGGTATTTTCCAAGATCGATCTGCGATCAGGATACCACCAGTTGAAGATTCGGGAACAGGATATACCCAAGACGGCTTTTACCACCAGGTATGGGCTGTACGAGTATACCGTTATGTCATTTGGTCTGACTAACGCACCTGCATATTTTATGAACATGATGAACAAAGTGTTTATGGAGTTCTTGGATAAGTTCGTCGTAGTGTTCATTGATGATATCCTGGTTTACTCGAAGAATGAAGAGGATCATAAGGAACATTTGCGTTTGGCTCTTGGAAAGCTCAGAGAACATCAATTATATGCCAAGTTTAGCAAATGTGAGTTTTGGTTGAAGAAGTTGGATTTCTCGGACACGTTATATCCGGAGAAGGTATAGCAGTAGATCCCACTAAAGTTGATACCGTGACCAAGTGGGAAGCACCAACCACCGTGGGAGAGATCCGGAGTTTTCTGGGACTCGCAGGATACTACTGGAGGTTTATTGAGAATTTCTCAAAGATTGCGAAGCCTATGATGGAGTTGTTGAAGAAGGATACCAAGTTCATATGGACGGAGGAATGTGAGGCTAGTTTTTAGGAGTTGAAGAAGCGTTTGGTTACCTCACCAGTGTTGATTTTACCGGATCAGACCAAGGATTATGAGGTGTATTGCGACGCTTAACGTCGAGGACTTGGAGCAGTGCTGATGCAGGAAGGGAGAGTTGTTTCATATGCCTCACGACAACTTAAGCCTCATGAGTTGAATTATGCTACGCATGATTTGGAGTTAGCAGCCGTAGTGCATGCATTGAAGGCTTGGAGACATTTTCTGATTCGAAACCATTGCGAGGTGTACACGGATCACAAGAGTTTGAATTATATTTTCATACAGAAGGAGTTGAACCTCAGACAAAGGAGATGGTTGGAGCTCATCAAAGATTATGATATGAAATTGCATTATCACCCCGGAAAGGCTAACGTAGTAGCTGACGCGTTGAGCTGTAAAAGCCATGTCAACACCCTAATGACGGGAGATTTACCAAGTGAGTTAGCCGAAAATCTTCGAGAGCTATGTGTGGAAATAGTTCCAAGAGGCTATGTAGCAGCATTGGAGATTCAATCTACATTGATGGATAAAATCAGAGAAGCCCAAAAGACTGACAAGGAGATTGCTTCTATTAAGGAGAAAATTAGCAAAGGAAAAGCTAAGGGATTTCGTGAGGATGAGCACGATACCATATGGTTTGAAGATCGTGTTTATGTGCCAAATGATTCGGAGATCAGGAAGCTAATTTTGCAAGAGGACCATGACTCACCATACTCGATTCACCCAGGAAATACCAAGATGTATTTGGATTTGAAGGATATTTTCTGGTGGACCGGAATGAAGAAGGATATTACGGAGTATGTAGCAGTTTGTGATGTATGTTAGAGAGTGAAGGCAGAGCATCAGAAACCAGCAGGATTGCTACAACCATGGTCGATACCCGAATGGAAGTGGGATAAGCTAGGCATGGATTTTATTACAGGATTGCCCAGAACACGTTCAGGCTATGACTCGATATGGGTTGTAGTCGATCGCTTGACAAAGGTAGCTCATTTCATTCCAGTAAAGACTACCTATACCAGTGCAAAGTTGGCAAAGGTATACATGACCAGGATCGTATGTCTGCATGGAGTTCCAAGGAGCATTGTATCAGATAGAGGAACCCAGTTTACTTCAAAGTTCTGGAATCAGTTGCATGAGACCTTGGGAACCAGACTAGAGTTTAGCACAACTTTTCACCCGCAGACAGATGGACAGACCGAGAGAGTCAATCAGATTTTGGAGGATATGCTAAGAGCTTGTGCGCTAGATTATGGATCTAGTTGGGATGAGAATTTGCCATATGCAGAGTTCTCTTACAACAACAACTATCAATCCAGTTTGAAGATGGCCCCTTTCGAAGCCTTGTATGGAAGGAGGTGCAGGACCCCATTGTCTTGGGATGAAGTTGGAGACCGCCAGTTGTTTGAACCGGATCTGATAAAGGAGTCTGAACAGAAAGTGTAATTGATTCGCGATAGGCTCAAGGTAGATCAGTCCAGGCAGAAGAGTTATGCAGATTCTAAACGCAAGGAGACAGTTTACGAAGTTGGAGACTGAGTTTATCTTCGAGTATCTCCACTTCGAGGAGTTAAGCGCTTTGGAGTTAAGGGAAAACTAGCGCCACGTTTTGTAGGCACATACAAAGTTTTGGAGCGTATGGGAGAAGTAGCCTACAAGTTGGAATTACCCGAAGGACTGTCAGGATTTCACGACGTGTTTCATGTATCCCAGTTGAAGAAGTGCCACGCAGAAATGGCTGACATACCGCTGAGAGATACGGTACCACTGGAAGCAATTCAGTTGGACAGTGATTTGACCTATGAGGAGAAACCAGTTAAGATTCTAGAATATGCCAGTCGAGTCACCCGCAGCAAGGTTATCAAATTTTGCAAGGTTCAGTGGAGCCACCACATGGAGGATGAAGCCACCTGGGAACGAGAGGAAGAATTGCTGAAAGACCACCCTCACCTATTTTCTAGCCAACCCGAATCTCAAGGGCGAGATTCATCTTAAGGGGGGTAGGTTTGTAACATCCCAAATTTTCAATTTGTAATGTTATACACTAGATCATCATTGCATATCATATTCATTGCATTTTGGTTGATCCTAGAAATTTTCGCAACTCAAGGACCCTCGGAGAGAGTTGGGGATTTCATTATTTTCATGTTTGAGTTGTCTCAAATTGTGAGAATAGGATCATTTGATTTTATTTATTTTATCTTCAATTATTTCTAATATAAAAATAAGAGAGAGGGAATAAAATGACTTTCCCAAAAATAAAGAAATATTGAGGATTTAATAAAAAAATCAAACAATATTTTATTTGGTTTTATTTGCTATTTTATTTGAATTTAGGAAAAATGCGCATTTCTCAAAATTGCATTTAGGCCCCAAATAAATGTTCATCCTGTGCGGCTTGATTTTAGAAGCCGGGAAAAATTTATTTCGGGATTTTTGGAGTCCGTTTAGTAGTCCTTTTGTTTTTTTTCTGAGCGTAAATATTCATAAAAAACGCGCAACCGACCTACGGGCCGTGTCCTACCCGGACACTAAGGCCCGTCCGGCTTTAAAAGGCGGGGAGGCCTAGCCGGAAGCCCCCCAAACCCTAGCCCCGCGCCCGCCGCCGCCTTCGCCGCCGCCTTGCCGCGCCGCCTTGCCGCACCGCCGCCGCCTTCGCCCCGCGCCGCCACCGCCACCTTGCCGCCGACCGCCGGACCACCGCCGCCGCCACCGGAATAGTCGCTGGAGTTGCCGGAGGTAGTTTTTTTTAGTCGCCGGTTTTTCCCGAAAAAACCGTTCGGTTTTCCGACGGTTTTGTTCGTTTTTTTAGTTTAGGTTTTTTTAATAGATCGGTTTTCCGGTTTATTTAAATAGTGAGCGTTCGTCCGTTTGTTCGTTTTAACGAACGTTCGTCGTTTTTCTTTTTTCTCGGATTAAATCCGCGATTTTTCTGATCACAATTTTTGATCCGATTTTTGTTTTAGTCTAACTTTTCGCTCGTTTATCGGAATCAGGCGATTCAAGCGCCTGGAGTTTCATCTCGAAACCCTCTTTCCGATTAACCAACTCAAACAAGTTTTTGCCACTGTAAAAATTGCCTTAGATCCAGAATAGTAAACGAAGCCAGTTTCTTTTACTGTTTGTCTTTCGTTCGATTTGATTTTTTTGCCAACCGGAGTTCTTAAGTTGAACCTTCTGGTTAGATCTCTTATTTGAGTTTTACTTGTGCATTAGTTGAGTACTTATTGTATGCTTGTTTGTTTGCGATAGAGTACCCGAAGTGCGCCGCTTGTTACTTCGAATCGCTAGGTTTCCCGGATCATCAGCAAGGCAAGTAACACTTTGATCATACCTCCTACTACCTAGTTTTATTGCATTAGATCAATCATTAGACATTGCATGATTAGGATCTAATTAAATTGTGGGTTTGGGAAGTAGTTGAGGTAGTACCTATTACCTGTTTAATTATCAAACCTTTGGGAGTTACTTCTACGTTGCTCATTATGCCATGCTATGCTAGTAGACGTGGATTGGGTGAGTGTATCCATGACAGATGTGAGATTGTTAATTAATGGTTTATTTAAGGTGGCAACTTAAACACACAGCTGGGTGGATTGAGGTACCTGGGTATTCCAGGATTGCCTGTTTTTATTTATGGACCGCCACCCAGGCTCAAAGGGATCATGAGATTATTCATGCTAGAAACTTCCGTGTGCAGCCACAAGCTATTATGGGCTCTAGCATAGTTGACTAAGTCGTGCGAACTCTTACAGTGGTAGACTAGCAGATGTAGGGGATGTAGGTGGTACGTTCTACCCATCGTAAGGTGCTAGCTCTTCTGAAAGACTATGTCTCGGCCATCCGTTTCTCAAACACCGTGTAGTGCGAGAAATCAAACGGAGGCGATCGAGTCTTGTGGGGAAAAGTGCGCAAACCTCTGCAGAGTGTAAATCTAATCATGGTTAGCCGAGTCCCCGGTTATGGACATCTTGAGTATCTAGTACCTGGATTATCATGTGAATCTCAACATGTTACTCTAAAATTAATTTTGTTGGGTTTTGTTTAATGATGATGTTTAATTGGGATTGAGAATGCTGTCAACCATTCTCAATGATTAACAACCACCATGATAGTTAAATAAATTTATTCCTTTGCAGTAGGAAAAAAATTAGCTTTTCGCAAAACTGTAACCATAGAGCTTTCCACCAGCCAAATATGCATATAGAATAGCTGTTTCATTTCATTTCTCTCTATGTGTTACATTGCCAGTATATTCCATGTGCTGACCCGTTTTCGGGCTGCAACGTTAATGTTGCAGACTTTTCAGACGATGATTAAGGAGTTTTAGGTCGTGGTTCTATACTCAGCGATGCCGTTGGAGTTGATGGACTCACTTATCTTCCAAGCCTTCCGCTGTTATCGTTATTAGATGGCCTTAAGCCATATTTATTGTAATAAGTTCTCTCTTGAGACACTCGATGTAATAAGTGTGTGATTGCTACTCTGCTATAAATCCTTCAAGTACTGTGTGGTGTCAGCATTACTGATCCAGGGATGACACCGGAGCACAGAGATTGGACCGTTTGAGGTCTGGTCGCTACACTCATAAACTGGGGTTTACGCTTCTGTCACTCTCGCAACCCATCATCTGATTGGTACTCCACAATGCATTCCCTTAGGCCCAAATATGGTGAAGTGTCATGTAGTCGACGTTCACATGACACCACTAAGGGAATCACAACATACATACTATCAGAATATCGAACACATATCAAGTTCACATGATTACTTGCAACATGATTTCTCCTGTGACCTCAAGAACAAAAGTAACTACTCACAAATGATAATCATGCTCAAAATCAGAGGGGTATTAAATTGAATATTGGATCTGAACATATAATCTTCCACAAAATAAACCATATAGTAATCAACTACAAGATGTAATCAACACTACTAGTCACCCACAAGCACAAATCTATAGTTCCGGTAACAAGATTGAACACAAGAGATGAACTAGGGTTTGAGATGAGATGGTGATGTTGAAGAGTTGATGGAGATTGCCCTCCCCAAGATGGGAGAATTGTTGGTGATGATGATGATGATGATTTCCCCCTTCGGGAGGGAAGTTACCCTGGCGGGATCGCTCCACCGGTGGGCAAAAGTGCTCCTGCCTAAGTTCCGCCTTGAGACGGTGACACTCTGTCTCGAAAGTCCTCCCCTTATTATTTCTAGTTCAAAATGACTTATATACCAGAAGATGGGCACCGAAGGTGGGCCTGGGTGAGCACAACCCACCAGGGTGCGCCTAGGCTCCCTGGCGCCCAGGTGGGTTGTGCCCACCTGGTGGGCCTCCTCTAGTACTTATTTGCTCCAATATTCTTCATATATTCCATAAAAATTCTCCATGGAGTTTCAGCTTGTTTGGAGTTGCGCAGAATAGGTAGCCTGAGGTAGCTTTTCCAGGTCCAGATTTCCACCTGCTGGAATTCTTCCTCTTTGTGTGTACCTTGCAAATTATGAGAGAAAAGGCATTAGAATTACTCCAAAAAGCATTATTATGTTAAAAAACATCATAAATAACAGTAGGAAAATATGATGCAAAATGGACGTATCAACCATTCTGGAGCTCCTCTGATGTCCCGAATCCCATCCGAGACTCTGACCAATATTCGGTCTTGCCATTATTAATATCCCATTACTACCCTAGCGTCACCGAACATGAAGTGTGTGACCCTACGGGTTCGAGAATCATGTAGACATGACTGAGACACCTCTCTGATCAATAATCAATAGCAGGACCTGGATGCCCATATCGGTTTTAACCATGATGTCGAGTATTTATTTAATCCCGTATACAATTCCCTTTGTCCGGCGGTATGTTACTTGCCCGAGGTTCGATCATCTATATCTCCATACCTAGTTAAATCTTGTTACTGGCAAGTCTCTTTACTCGTTCTGTAATACAAGATCCCCATGACTGAACTCATTAGTCACATGCTTGCAAGCTATTCATGATGTTCTATTACCGAGAGTGCCCAAAGATATTTCTCCATCACACGAAGCAAAAAATCCCAGTCCCGATCCATGCAACCCAACAAACACTTTCTGAGATACTTGTAGAGCACCTTTATGATCACCCAGTTACAAAGTGACATTTGATAGCCCATAAAGTATTCTTCCGGTATTCAGGAGTGGCATGATCTCATGGTCTAAGGAACAGATACTTGACATGAAGAAAGCTATGGCAAATTGAACTTAGTGACATGATTAGATGGTAAGCTTATAATTGGGTATGTCCATCACATCATTCTCCTAATGATGTGACCCCGTTATTAAATGACAACCCATGTCCATGGTTAGGAAACCTTAACCATCTTTAATCAACGAGCTAGCTATTAGAGGCTTGCTAGGGACATGGTGTCTGTTTATGTATCCACACATGTATTTAAGTTTCCGGTCAATACAATTCTAGCATGGATAATAAATAGTTATCATGAACAAGGAGATATGGTAATAACATCTTTATTATTGCCTCCAAGGCATATTTCCAGTAGTGGAGCAGTTGTCAGCGACCCTCCGAAGGACGACCAGTTGGCGATGGCAATAGGGAGAGATGGATCATTCTCACATATTTTTTGGAGATGACGAAAAAGCGGTAGAGACATATTAGTGTTGGATTGGTGCTTTAGTGAACCGGGATGCACTCAATGTCTTAGGTGATCAACATTAAAAGGTTTTGGACCTTTAGATTTTGGGATTAGATGGTCTAGATGATGATTTGGATCTGCCTTCTCGTGTTTTCATAGGGGTAGTAGATTGTTTTTCAAAAAGGAGGATTATCGCCAGCCTCTGCATCAAAATGATGCATGCAACCATCTTTATTAAGTTATTCAACAAAGTCTGACAAGATAAATACAAAGATCCACCCAAAGCCACCGTCGATGCGAACAAAGTTGCAACACCTACAAGTATAAAGATGTGTTTTGACCGCACTGCCCGCCTGGCAAGCTAAGAGCACCAACTGTTGGGAAACGTAACATGCAATTTCAAAATTTTCCTACGCTCATGCAAGATCTATCTAGGAGATGCATAGCAATGAGAGGACTAGAGTGTGTCCAGGGTACGTAGACCGAAAGCGGAAGCGTTTGACAACGCGGTTGATGTAGTCGAACTTCTTCTCGTTCCGACCGATCAAGCACCGAATGTACGACACCTCCAAGTTCTGCACACGTTCAGCTCGATGAAGTCCCTCAAACTCTTGATCCAGCAAAGTGTCGAGGGAGAGTTTCGTCAGCACGACGGTGTGGTGATGGTGATGGTGAAGTGATCCATGCAGGGCTTTGCCTAAGCACTACGACAATATGACAGGAGGCGTAAACTGTGGAGGGGGGCGCCACACACGGCTAGGAATCAATGTTGTGTGTTCTAGAGGTGCCCCCCCACATATATATAGGTGGGAGAGGGGGAGGGACTGCAAGGGGCGCCCCAAGTAGGAGTAATCCTACTTGGGCGCCTCCTCCAAGTCGGCCTCCCCCTTCCATATCCATCGGAGGGGGAAGGAAAGAGAGGGAGGAGGGGAAGGAAAGGGGGAGGCCGAATCCTCCCCTTTCCTTCTACCTTCCCTTCCTTTCCTTCTCCTCCTATTTGGCCTCTAGGGGGCGCACCAGCCCCTTTTGGAGCTGGTCTGTCCAACTCTTGGCCCATTAGGCCCACATAGCTTACCATGGGTTGCGTGGAACCCCTTCCGGTGACCCGATACGTACCCGGTACCCCCAAAATACTCCCAGTGTCCGAATACTACCGTCATATATATGAATCTTTACCTATATATCATTTCAAGACTCCTCGTCATGTCCGTGATCTCATCCGGGACTCCAAACAACATTCGGTCACCAAATCACATAACTCATATAATACAAAATCGTCATCGAATGTTAAGCGTGCGGACCCTACGGGTTCAAGAACTATGTAGACATGACCGAGACACCTCTCTGGTCAATAACCAATAGTGTAATCTGGATGCTCATATTGGTTCCCACATATTCTACGAAGATCTTTATCGATCATACTGTAATGACAACATACATTATTCCCTTTGTCATCGGTATGTTACTTGCTCGAGATTCGATTGTCGGTATCTTCATACCTAGTTCATGAATGAAATATGCCCTAGAGGCAATAATAAAGTTGTTATTTATATTTCCTTATATCATGATAAATGTTTATTATTCATGCTAGAATTGTATTAACCGGAAACTTAGTACATGTGTGAATACATAGACAAACATAGTGTCCCTAGTATGCCTCTACTTGAGTAGCTTGTTAATCAAAGATGGTTAAGTTTCCTAGCCATGGACTTGTGTTGTCATTTGATGAACGGGATCACATCATTAGAGAATGATGTGATGGACAAGACCCATCCGTTATCTTAGCACTATGATCGTTTAGTTTATTGCTATTGCTTTCTTCATGACTTATATATGTTCTTATGACTATGAGATTATGCAACTCCCGAATACCGGAGGAACACCTTGTGTGCTATCAAACATCACAACATAACTGGGTGATTATAAAGATGCTCTACAAGTGTCTCCGATGGTGTTTGTTGAGTTGGCATAGATTGAGATTAGGATTTGTCACTCCGTGTTTCGGAGAGGTATCTCTGGGCCCTCTTGGTAATGCACATCACTATAAGCCTTGCAAGCAATGTGACTAATGAGTTAGTTGCAGGATGATGCATTACAAAACTAGTAAAGAGACTTGCCGGTAACGAGATTGAACTAGGTATTGAGATACCGACGATCGAATCTCGGGCAAGTAACATACCGATGACAAAGGGAACAACATATGTTGTTATGCGGTTTGACCGAGAAAGATCTTTGTAGAATATATAGGAACCAATATGAGCATCCAGGTTCTGCTATTGGCTATTGACCGGAGATGAGTATCGGTCATGTCTACATAGTTCTCGAACCCATAGGGTCCGCACGCTTAACGTTCGATGACGATTGGTATTATGAGTTTATGTGTTTTAATGTACCGAAGGTAGTTTGGAGTCCCGGATGTGATCACGGACATGACGAGGAGTCTCGAAATGGTCGAGACATAAAGATTGATATATTGGAAGGCTATGTTTGGACATAGGAATGGTTCCGGATGAGTTCAGGCATTTACCGAAGTATCGGGGGGTTACCGGAACCCCGCGGGGAGTCAATGGGCCTTATTGGGCCTTAGTGGGAGAGAGGAGGAGGCGGCCAGGTGGAGGGCACCCCCAAGCCCAATCCAAATTGGGTGGGGGGCCGGCCCCCCTTCTTCTTCCTTCTCTCTCCCTCTTCCTTCTTCTCCTACTCCTACTAGGAAGGAGGGAAACCTACTCTTACTGGGAGTAGGACTCCCCCCCTTGAGCACGCCCTATGAGGGCCGGCCCTCCCCTCCTCTACTCCTTTATATACGGGGGAGGGGGGCACCCCATAGATACACAAGTTGATTGTTTAGCCGTGTGCGGTGTCCCCCTCCACAGATTTCCACCTCGGTTATATTGTTGTAGTGCTTAGGCGAAGCCCTACGTCGGTAACTTCATCATCACCGTCATCACACCGTCGTGCTGATGAAACTCTCCCTCGGCCTCAACTAGATCAAGAGTACAAGGGACGTCACCAAGCTGAACGTGTGCAGATCACGGAGGTGCCGTGCGTTCGGTACTTGATCAGTTGAATGATGAAGACGTTCGACTACATCAACCGCATTTCATAACGCTTCCACTTTCGGTCTATGAGGGTACGTAGACATACTCTCCCCTTCTCATTGCTATGCATCACCATATTGATCTTGCGTGTGCGTAGGAAATTTTTGAAATTACCGTGTTCCCCAACAGTGGCTTCCGAGCCAGGTATATGCGTAGATGTTATATGCACGAGTAGAACACAAAGAGTTGTGGGCGATAATAGTCATACTGCTTACCAGCATGTCATACTTTGATTCGGCGGTATTGTTGGATGAAGCGGCCCAGACCGACATTACATGACCGCGTTCATGAGACTGGTTCTACCGCCGTGCTTCGCACACAGGTGGCTAGTGGGTCTATGTTTCTCCAACTTTAGTTGAATCAAGTGTGACTACACCTGGTCCTTGTTGAAGGTTAAAGCATGACACTTCATGAAAAATCGTTGTGGTTTTGATGCGTAGGTAAGAACGGTTCTTGCTAAGCCTGTAGCAGCCACGTAAAACTTGCAACAACAAAGTAGAGGATGTCTAACTTGTTTTTGCAGGGCATGTTGTGATGTGATATGGTCAAGACATGACGAGATATAAATTGTTGTATGAGATGATCATGTTTTGTTAAAGTTATTGGCAACTGGCAGGAACCTTATGGTTGTCTCTTTACTGCATAAGATGCAAGCGCCATATAATTGCTCTGCTTTATCGCTATGCGATAGCAATAGTTGCAAAAGCAATAGTTGGCGAGATGACCATGTGATGACACGTTGATAAAGATCAAGATGATGGAGATCATGGTGTCATGCCGGTGACAATGGAGATCATGACGGTACTTTGGAGATGAAGATCAAAGGCACAAGATGATGATGGCCATATCATGTCACATATTTTGATTGCATGTGATGCTTATCTTTTATGCATCTTATTTTTCTTAGTACGACGGTAGCATTATGAGATGACCCCTTACTAAAATTTCAAGGTATAAGTGTTCTCCCTGAGTATGCACCGTTGCGACAGTTCTTCTTGCTGAGACACCACATGATGATCGGGTGTGATAAGCTCTACGTTCACATACAACGGGTGGAAGCCAGTTTTGCACATGCAGAATACTCGGGTTAAACTTGACGAGCCTAGCATATGCAGATATGGCCTCGGAACACTAAGACCGAAATGTCGAGTGTGAATCATGTAGTAGATATGATCAACATAGTGATGTTCACCATTGAAAACTACTCCATCTCATGTGATGATCGGACATGGTTTAGTTGATGTGGATCATGTGATCACTTAGATGATTAGAGGGATGTCTATCTAAGTGGGAGTTCTTAAGTAATATGATTAATTGAACTTTAATTTATCATGAACTTAGTACCTAATAGTATTTTGCATATTTATGTTGTAGATCAATAGCTCACGTATAGCTCCCTGTTTTATTTTTTGATATGTTCCTAGAGAAAAATAAGTTGAAAGATGATAGTAGAAATGATGCGTACTAGGTCCGTGATCTGAGGATTATCCTCATTGTTGCATAGAAGAATTATGTCCTTTGATGCACCGCTAGGTGACGGACCTATTGTAGGAGCAGATGCAGACGTTATGAACATTTGGCAAACCTCGGTATGATGACTGATACATCCATTTTCCATCATGCTTTTATATCGATATTTATTGCATTATGGGCTGTTATTACACATTATGTCACAATACTTATGCCTATTCTCTCTTATTTTACAAGGTTTACATGAAGGGGGGGAATACCGGCATCTAGAATTCTGGGCTGGAAAAGGAGCAAATATTATAGACCTATTCTGCACATCTCCAAAAGTCCTGAAACTCCACGGGAATTATTTTTAGAATATATAAAAAATATTGGGCGAAGGAAGTACCAGAGGGGGGCCACCCACCATCCATGAGGGTAGGGGGCGCGCCCCCTGCCTCGTGGGCCCCCTAGTGGCCCTCTGATGCCCATCTTTGGCTATATGGAGTCTTTCGTCGAGGAAAAAAATGATAAGAAAGCTCACGGGACGAAACTCCACCGCCACGAGGCGAAACCTTGGCGGAACCAATCTAGGGCTCTGACGGAGCTGTTCTGCCAGGGAAACTTCCCTCCAGGAGGGGGAAATCACCACCATCGTCATCACCAACGATCCTCTCATCGGGAGGGGGTCAATCTCCATCAACATCTTCACCAGCACCATCTCATCTCAAACCCTAGTTCATCTCTTGCATCCAATCTTTGTATCCAAACCTCAGATTGGTACCCGTGGGTTGCTAGTAGTGTTGATTACTCCTTGTAGTTGATGCTAGTTGGTTTACTTGGTGGAAGATCATATGTTCAGATCCATTATTCATATTAATACCCCTCTGATTATGAACATGAATATGCTTTGTGAGTAGTTATGTTTGTTCCTGAGGACATGGGAGAATTCTTGCTATAAGTAGTCATGTGAATTTGGTATTCGTTCGATATTTTGATGAGATGTATGTTGTCATCCCTCTAGTGGTGTCATGTGAACGTCGACTACATGACACTTCACCATTGTTTGGGCCTAGAGGGAGGCATTGGGAAGTAATAAGTAGATGATGGGTTTCTAGAGTGACAGAAGCTTAAACCCTAGTTTATGCGTTGCTTCGTAAGGGGCTGATTTGGATCCATATGTTTCATGCTATGGTTAGGTTTAGCTTAATACTTCTGTTGTAGTTGCGGATGCTTACAATAGGGATTAATCATAAGTGGGATGCTTGTCCAAGTAAGGGCAGTACCCAAGCACCGATCCACCCACATATCAAATTATCAAAGTACCGAACGCAAATCATATGAACGTGATGAAAACTAGCTTAAAGATAATTCCCATGTGTCCTCGGGAGCGCTTTACTTTATATAAGAGTTTGTCCAGGCTTGTCCTTTGCTACAAAAAGGATTGGGACATCTTGCTGCACCTTATTTACTTTTATTACTTGTAACACCCACGATGCGGCTATATCTCCCACGTGTCAGAGGACGACTTAGAGGCATAACTGCATAGTAGGCATGTCGCAAGAGGGGTAATCTTTACACATCCCATGTACTGAATAAGAAGGGATAAAGAGTTGGCTTACAATCGCCACTTCACACAATACATACATATATCATTACATCATCCAGATACAATCAAGGTCCAACTATGGAACCAAATAAAGAAAAAAAACCCCTAATGCAAAAGATCCCCGATCGCCCCAACTGGGCTCCACTACTGATCGAAAGGAAATGAAACAACCCAACGAACATGATCTTCATCGAGCTCCCACTTGAGCTCAGCTGCATCATCTGCACTGGTATCAACGGCACCTGCAACTGGTTTTGGAAGTAATTTGTGAGTCACGGGGACTCAGCAATCTCACACCCTCGCGATCAAGACTATTTAAGCTTATGGGTAGGAAATGGGGGTAGTGAGGTGGAGCTGCAGCAAGCACTAGCATATATGGTGGCTAACTTACGCAAATGAGAGCGAGAAGAGAAGCAAAGCACGGTCGATAAGCTATCATGATCAAGAAGTGATCCTAAAACTACTTACGTTCAAGCATAACATGAGACCGTGTTCTCTTCCCAGACTCCGCCGAAAAGAGACCATCACGGCTACACACGCGGTTGATGCATTTTAATTAAGTTAAGTTTCAGGTTCTCTACAACCGGATATTAACAAATTCCCATCTGCCCATAACCGCGGGCACAGCTTTCGAAAGTTCAAAACCCTGCAGGGGTGTCCCAACTTAGCCCATCACAAGCTCTCACAGTCAACGAAGGATATTCCTTCTCCCAGGAAGACCCGATCAGACTCGGAATCCCGGTTACAAGACATTTTGACAATGGTAAAACAAGACCAGCAAAACCACCCGAATGTGCCGACAAATCCCGATAGGAGCTGCACATATCTCGTTCTCAGGGCACACCGGATAAGCAATCCATACAACTAAAATCAACCCTCAAGTTTCCCCGAGGTGGCGCTGCAAGGGGATCTAGTTTGAACCAACACTCAGAGGAGCACTGGCCCGGGGGGGGGTTAAAATAAAGATGACCCTTGAGTCTGCAGAACCCAAGGGAAAAAGGCTTAGGTGGCAAATGGTAAAACCAAGGTTGGGCCTTGCTGGAGGACTTTTATTCAAGGCGAACTGTCAAGGGGTTCCCATTATAACCCAACCGTGTAAGGAACGCAAAATCAAGGAACATAACACCGGTATGACAGAAACTAGGGCGGCAAGAGTGGAAGAAAACACCAGGCAAAAGGCCAAGCCTTCCACCCTTTACCAAGTATATAGGTGCATTAAAGTAAACAAGATATAATAATGATATCCCAACAATATCCATGTTCCAACAAGGAACAAACTCCATCTTCACCTGCAACTAGCAACGCTATAAGAGGGGCTGAGTAAAGCGGTAACACAGCCAAACAACGGTTTGCTAAGAAAGGTGGGTTAGAGGCTTGTCATGGCAATATGGGAGGCATGATATAGCAAGTGGTAGGTATCGTGGCATAGCAATAGAGCGAACAACTAGCAAGCAAAGATAGAAGTGATTTCGAGGGTATGGTCATCTTGCCTGCAAAGTTCTCCGAGTTGACGAAAGCCAGATCCTCGTAAGCGTACTCAACGGGTTCCTCGATCACGTAATCGTCTCCCGGCTCTACCCAAAGCAAGAACACAAGCAAAATACTAACAATCAATCACGGTGCAATGCGCAAGCAACATGATGCAAAAATGACATGATATGCGGGATGTGATATGCAATGCATATGCGTGCTCCGGAAGGAAAAGATTGATCTAGGCATCAACTTGGCAAACCAAGGGTACCGCTGGAAAGATGATATGATCTCGGTCGAAATCGATATAAAGATCACCGGAATCAGAGGCACGGTTTGCAAATGGCAAGCAAAACAATAATGGCACAATTATGCGATTAACATCATGATGCCATCTAGAATGCAACAAGAAGCTAAGCTACTGCACTCCAACATAGCAACAAATCACATGGCAGTGATCTACTCAAGATTCTTGACAAAAGATGAACACTGAGCTACGGCTAAATCCCACAAGAGCAGGTTCAAACAAGCATGGCAAAAGTGCAAAATATATCAGCTTCACAGACTTAGTGAAAATACTAGCATGCCAAGAATTAACATCAGGAAGACATGTTTAGAGCAAGCTAACAACATGCTACAGGATCAGAACATAGCAATACAAGGCATGGCATGAATATACTCAAAGCATATCACAAAAGTCCCCTACTAACCATAAGCCAAAAAGGATCAGAAGATATGATGGCACCCATGTACACATAGCAAGTTTCGTTAACAGATTCAGACTTAGCAGAAAACTGGACATGGTAAAACAGAATTATGAAGGCATGTTTGCGAGCTCGATTCACTCAACACAAGGCATTGCATGACAAGCTAAGCATACTACCAGCAAGAAGGCATGTTCATGAAGCTAACCATGGCAACAACAATCTCATAGAATGCATGGATCAACTACAACAACCTTGGCAAAATTGATTAACACGTAAACAATCTGCCAGGAACATTTTATAGCAAAAGTAGAGCAAGATTGAGTCATGCTAGGGCACTCCATAAATGAAAACAGGGACATGGATGGATAGAGCACAACCATATGTCCAAATCATCCTTACTGAACATACTCAAAAGAAGCATGGATCTCTCTGTAGCAACATGAATACATGGCATAAAAATAACAACAGGGAAAAGACTTAGTGAAATTCGAAGTCCCTGAAATCAGCAATATCACGAGAGCTACTTTGCATGCTTGTGCTAGTCACCCCATTGATCACAAAAATAAATGGCATACACCCCTGTAAAGATGGCATGGCATAGCCCAAAACACATGTAAAGCTCAAGTCCATATGCAGCACACAATAATCATGGCAAAAATGACAAATGCTCATGATCTGATAAGAATCAGCACCTAACACTTTATAGCACTCTTGCAACAACGATTTGGGCATCAAGATGGACTCAAAGAAGCATGGCACAATGGAACAAAATGAAGAGCACATCCAGGTGAACATTTCGATATAAGATACATGCAAAACGGAGCTACGGTCATGGAGATATAGCATGATGAAGTATGCATGAAAATTACACAGATCTAGGACTTATTCGTTTTGAAGAACACAGACGAGCGACGAATAGTAAAGTGTGCTCAGAGCGAGACTTATGGGCAGCTCACCTAGTGGGCTCGGCCCAAGAAGGAGAAGTAGGCAGGCTGGAGGAGATGGGCCGCGGGGAGGCGCTGGCCCACACACAGACCACGCGCGGTCAACGCGGTGACTGGATCAGGGCTCCTCCCGATCCCCTTGGTGGGCGGCGGCGGCATGAGGGAGCTCGGCTCCGGCGGCTGGCGGTGGTGATGACGTCGGAGCACGGCGAGGAGGGCAGATCCGGCGAGCTCCATGCCGGATCTGGATGGGGTAGGGTCGGAAAGGAGGCGGGGATCCCTGGTGGCGCGCATAGGAGAGGACGAGGGACGACGGCGGTGGAACCGAGGTGGTGGCGGAGACGAGGCACGGCGGCACTCCGGCAACGGCGCAGGGCGGCGCTCCGGCGAGATGGGAGGCACGGCGGGATCGACGCGGATGAACGAGGCACTCGAGCGGCCGTGGAGGCTCCGTGCTCGCACGGGCGAGCGGCGTGGTTGGTCGGGCTCGCGCGGGCCCGATCTGGGTCCGGCGGGCCGCGGCGGCGCGAGGGACAGGCGCTGGACAGGTGGCAGGCGGGGATTGGGCGAGAAGCGCGGTTGGCTGACGTGGCGCCTCGTGATAGGTCCGGGCGACATGGCGGTTTCGTCCGGCGATGGTCGGACGTGTCCGGCGGCGGGGAGGGAGTTTAGCTAGGGTTTCGTCCGCGCGAGAGAAAGGAGGGGATCACCTATTTATACATAGAAGGAGGTGGGAGTGTCCAAATGAGGTGCGGTTTTTGCCCACGCGATCGTGATCGAACGGCCGAGAGGATGGAGGGGGTTTGGATGGGTTATTGGGCCACTTTGGAGTGGTGTTGGGCTGCAACACACACGAGGCCTTTGCGGTTCCTCGGTTAACCGTTGGAGTATCAAACAGACTCCAAATGGCACGAAACTTGACAGGCGGTCTACCGGTGGTATACCAAGTCCGCTTGGAAAATCTCGGTCCATTCCGAGACAGTTTAACACCCGCTCACGAAAAGAGACAAAAGGGGGCGCTGGAGGACGTAGGAGTGTCGGATTGCAAAACGGACAACGGGGAAAAGGCTCGGAAGCATGAGACGAACATGTATGCAAATGCGATGCACGTGATGACATGATATGAAATGCATGACATGAACAAAATGCAAAACAAAGGCACGAACCCAACCACGAATCTCATAACTTAAAGCCAGAAATGGCAAGAGTCGGAGTACAAATATGGAAAGTTGTATCCGGGGCGTTACATTACTGGTTACTCGTTACAAATTAACTTATCACAAAACTATCTATTACCAATAATTTCAGTGCTTGCAGAGAATACCTTACTAAAAATTGCTTATCATTTCCTTCTGCTCCTCATTGGGTTCGACACTCTTGCTTATCGAAAAGGCTACGATAGATCCCCTACACTTGTGGGTCATCAATGACTACTTGATAGTTTAGTGCACCATGCTTTACAGCTTAGAAGCGGGACTTCAAAAATGTTTTGAACGCCACGGAACATATAAGATGTTTGAAGAGCTAAAATTTGTATTTCAAACTCATGCCCGAGTCGAGAGGTACGAGCACCTCTGACAAATAATTTGCCTACAAGATGGAGGAGAATAGCTCAACCAGTGAGCATGTGCTCAGAATGTTTGAGCACTACAATTGCTTGAATCAAGTGGGATTTAATCTTCCAGATAAGAAAGTGATTGATAGAGTTCTCTAGTCACTATCACCAAGTTACTAGAACTTCGTGATGAACTATAATATGCAAGGGATGACGAGAACGATTCCCTGAGCTCTTCGTGATGCTGAAATCAACGAAGGTAGAAATCAAGAAAAGCATCAAGTGTTGATGGTTTACAAGACCACTAGTTTCAAGTAAAAGGGCAAGGGAAAGAAAGGGAACTTCAAGAAGAATGGCAAGCAAGTTGCCACTCCCATGAAGAAGCCCAAAGATAGACCCAAGCCTGGAACTGAGTGCTTCTACTGCAAAGGAAATGGTCACTGGAAGCGGAACTACCCCAAATACTTGGCAGATAAGAAGGATGGCAAAGTGAACAAAGGTATATTTGATATACTGATTATTGATGTGTACTTTACTAGTATTCATAGTAACCCCTAGGTATTTGATACCGACTCAGTTGCAAATATTAGTAACTCGAAACAGGAGTTACAAAATGAACTGAGACTAGTTGAGGGCAAAGTGACGATGTGTGTTGGAAGAGATTCCAAGGTCGATAAGATCACCATCGCATACTCCCTCTACCTTCGGGATTAGTGTTGAACCTAAATAAATGTTATTTGGTGTTTGCGTCGAGCATACTATGATTGGATCATGTTTATTGCAGTAGGATTATTCATTTAAGTCAAAGAATAATTGTTGTTCTGTTTACATGAATAAAACCTTCTATGGTCATACACTTAAAATAAATGGTTTACCGAATCTCGATCGTAGCGATACACATACTCATAATATTGAAGCCAAAAGATGCAAAGTTAATAATGATACTGCAACTTATTTGTGGCACTACCGTTTAGGTCATATTGGTGTAAAGTGCATGAATAAACTCCATGCTGATGGGCTTTTGGAATCACTTGATACTTGCGAACCATGCCTCATGAGCAAGATGACTAAGACTCCATTCTCCGGAACAATGGAGCGAGCCACTGACTTATTGGAAATAATACATACCGATGTATACGGTCCGATGAATGTTGAGGCTCGCGGTGGGTATCGTTATTTTCCGACCTTCTAAGATGATTTGAGCAGATATGGGTATATCTACTTAATGAAACATAAGTCTGAAACATTTGAAAAGTTCAAAGAATTTCAGAGTGAAGTGGAAAATCATCGTAACAAGAAAATGAAGTTTCTACGATCTGATCACGGAGGCAAATATTTGAGTTACGAGTTTGGTCTTCATTTGAAACAATGTGGATTGGTTTCGCAACTCAAGCCACCTGGAACACCACAGCGTAAAGGTGTGTCCGAACGTCATAACCATACTTTATTAGATATGATGCGATCTATGATGTCTCTTACCGATTTAGCACTATCGTTTTGGGGTTATGCATTAGAGACAGCTGCATTCATGTTAAATAGGGAACCGTCTAGAAATCCGTTGAGACGACACCTTATGAACTGTGGTTTGGCAAGAAACCCAAGTTGTCGTTTCTTAAAGTTTGGGGCTATGATGCTTATGTGAAAAAGCTTCAACCTGATACCTAGAACCCAAATCGGAGAAATGTGTCTTCATAGGATACCCAAAGGAGACTGTTGGGTACACCTTCTATCACAGATCTGAAGGCAATATATTCGTTGCTAAGAATGGATACTTTTTAGAGAAGGAGTTTCTCTCAAAAGAAGTGATTGGGAGGAAAGTAAAACTTGATGAGGTAATTATACCTGCTCCCTTATTGGAAAGTAGTTTATCACAGAAATCAGTTCCAGTGATTCCTACACCAGTAAGTGAGGAAGCTAATGATGATGATCATGAAATTTCTGATCAAGTTACTACCGAACCTTGTAGGTTAACCAGAGTAAGACCCACACCAGAGTGGTACGTTAATCCTGTTCTGGAAGTCATGTTACTAGACCATGACGAACCTACGAACTATGAGGAAGCGATTATGAGACCAGATTCCGCGAAATGGCTTAAGGCCATGAAATCTGAGATGGGATCCATGTACGAGAACAAAGTATGGACTTTGATTGACTTGCCCGATGATCGGTGAGCCACTAAGAATAAAGGGATCTTCAAGAGGAAGACGTACACTGGTAGTAGTGTTACTATCTACAAAGCTCGAATTGTCTCAAAAGGTTTTCGACAAGTTCAAAGTGTTGACTACGATGAGATTTTCTCGCTCGTATCGATGCTTAAAAGTCTGTCTTAATCATGTTAGCAGGTGCCACATTTTATGAAATCTGGCAAATGGATGTCAAAACTGTATTCCTTAATGGATTTCTTAAAGAAGAGTTGTATATGATGCAACAAGAAGGTTTTGTCAATCCTAAATGTGTTAACAAAGTGTGCAAGCTCCAGCGATCCATCTATGGACTGGTGCAAGCATCTCGGAGTTGGAATATACGCTTTGATAAGGTGATCAAAGCATATGGTTTTATACAGACTTGGGGTGAAGCTTGTATTTACAAGAAATTGAGTGGGAGCACTACAACATTTCTGGTAAGTATATGTGAATGACATATTGTTGATCAACAATAATGTAGAATTTTTCTGGAAAGCATAAAGTTGTGTTTGAAAGGAGTTTTTCAAAGAAAGACCTCGGTGAAGCTGCTTACACATTGAGCATCAAGATCTATAGAGATAGATCAAGACGCTTGATAAGTTATTTCAATGAGTACATACCTTGATAAGATTTTGAAGTAGTTCAAAATGGAGCAGTCAAAGAAGGAGTTCTTGCCTTTGTTGCAAGGTGTGAAGTTGAGTAAGACTCAAAAGCCGACCACGGCAGAAAATAGAAAGAGAAAGAAAGTCATTCCCTATGCCTCACTCATAGGTTCTACAAAGTATGCTATGTTGTGTACTAGATCTATTGTGTACCTCACCATGAGTTTGGCAAGAGGGTACAATAGTGATCCAGGAGTGGATCACTGGACAACGGTCAAAATTATCCTTAGTGGAATAAGGATATGTTTGTCGATTATGGAGGCGACAAAGAGTTCGTCGTAAAGGGTTACGTCGATGCAAGTTTTGACACTGATCCAGATGACTCTAAGTCTCAATCTGGATACATATTGAAAGTGGGAGCAATTAGCTAGAGTAGCTCCGTGCATAGCATTGTAGACATAGAAAATTTGCAAAATACATACGACTCTGAATGTGGCAGAACCGTTGACTAAAACTCCTCTCATAAGCAAAATATGATCACACCTTAGTACTCTTTGGGTGTTAATCACATAGATATGTGAACTAAATTATTGACTCTAGTAAACCCTTTGGGTGTTAGTCACATGGAGATGTGAACTAATCACATAAAGATGTGAACTATTGGTGTTAAATCACATGAAGATGTGAACTAGATTATTGACTCTAGTGCAAGTGGGAGACTGAAGGAAATATGCCCTAGAGGTAATAATAAAGTTGTTATTTATATTTCCTTATATCATGATAAATGTTTATTATTCATGCTAGAATTGTATTAACCGGAAACTTAGTACATGTGTGAATACATAGACAAACAGAATGTCCCTAGTATGCCTCTACTTGACTAGCTCATTAATCAAAGATGGTTATGTTTCCTAGCATGGACATTTTTGTCATTTGATGAACGGGATCACATCATTAGAGAATGATGTGATGGACAAGACCCATCCGTTAGCTTAGCACTATGATCGTTTAGTTTATTGCTATTGCTTTCTTCATGACTTATACATGTTCCTATGATTATGAGATTATGCAACTCCCGAATACCGGAGGAACACCTTGTGTGCTATCAAATGTCACAACAAAACTGGGTGATTATAAAGATGCTCTACAGGTGTCTCTGATGGTGGTTGTTGAGTTGGCATAGATCGAGATTAGGATTTTGTCAATCCATGTTTCAAAGAGGTATCTTTGGGCCCTCTCGGTAATGCACATCACTATAAGCCTTGCAAGCAATGTGATTAATGAGTTAGTTGTGGGACGATGCATTACGGAACGAGTAAAGGGACTTTCCGATAACGAGATTGAACTAGGTATTGAGATACCGACGATCGAATCTCGGGCAAGTAACATACCGATGACAAAGGGAACAACGTGTGTTGTTATGCGGTTTGGCCGATAAAGACCTTCGTAGAATATGTAGGAACCAATATGAGCATCCAGGTTCCGCTATTGGTTATTGATCGAAGATGAGTATCGGTCATGTCTACATAGTTTCG
Organism: Triticum aestivum; assembly: GCF_018294505.1. Taxonomy (NCBI): domain Eukaryota; kingdom Viridiplantae; phylum Streptophyta; class Magnoliopsida; order Poales; family Poaceae; genus Triticum; species Triticum aestivum. The sequence continues at coordinate 146,290,887 of NC_057809.1, forward strand.
AACCCGTAGGGTCTGCATGATTAACGTTCGATGACGATCGGTATTATGAGTTTATGTGTTTTGTTGTACCTAAGATAGTTCGGAGTCCCGGATGTGATCACAGACATGATGAGGAGTCTCGAAATGGTCGAGACATAAAGATCGATATATTGGAAGGCTATGTTTGGACATCGGAATGGTTCTGGATTAGTTCGGGCATTTACTAGAGTACTGGGGGGGGGGGTTACCTGAACCCCCCGAGGAGTCAATGGGCCTTATTGGGACTTAGTGGGAGAGAGGAGGAGGCGGCTAGGTGGAAGGCGTGCCCCCAAGCCCAATCCGAATTGGGTGGGGGCCGGCCCCCCTTTTCCTTCCCTCTCTCTCCCACTTCCTTCTTCTCCTACTCCTACTAGGAAGGGGGGAAACCCACTCCACTCAGAGTAGGACTCCCCCCCTTGGGCGCGCCCTATGAGGACCGGCCCTCCCCTCCTACACTCCTTTATATATGGGGGAGGGGGCACCCCATAGATACACAAGTTGATTGTTTAGCCATGTGCGGTGCCCCCTCCACAGATTTCCACCTCGGTCATATCGTTGTAGTGCTTAGGCGAAGCCCTGCGTCGGTAACTTCATCATCACGGTCATCACATCGTCGTGCTGACGACACTCTCCCTCGGCCTCAACTGGATCAAGAGTACGAGGGACGTCACCAAGCTGAACATGTGCAGATCATGGAGGTGCCGTGCATTTGGTACTTGATCGGTTGGATCGCGAAGACGTTTGACTACATCTACCGCGTTTCATAACGCTTCCGTTTTCTATCTACGAGGGTACATAGACATACTCTCCCCCTCTCGTTTCTATGCATCACCTAGATGGATCTTGCATGTGCGTAGGACATTTTTGAAATTACTGCGTTCCCCAACAGTTCAATCTCGTTACCAGCAAGTCTGTTTAATCATTTCGTAATGCATCATCCCACAACTAACTCATTAGTCACATTGCTTGCAAGGCTTATTATGATGTGCATTACTGAGAGGGCCCAGTGATACCTCTCCGATACTCGGAGTGACAAATCCTACTCTCGATCTATGCCAACCCAAAAAGCACCTTAGGAGATACCTGTAGAGCATCTTTATAATCACCCAGTTATGTTGTTATGTTTGATAGCACACAAGGTATTCCTCCGGTATTTGGGAGTTGCATAATCTCATAGTCAAAGGAATATGTATAAGTCATGAAGAAAGCAATAGCAATAAAACTTAACGATCATTATTCTAAGCTAACAGATGGGTCTTGTCTATCACATCATTCTCCTAATGATGTTATACCATTCATCAAATGGCAACACATGTCTATGGTTAGGAAACTTAACCATCTTTGATTAATGAGCTGGTCTAGTAGAGGCTTACTAGGGATACTGTGTTTTGTCTATGTATCCACACATGTATCAAGTTTCCGGTTAATACAATTCTAGCATGAATAATAAACATTTATCATGATATAAGGAAATATAAATAACAACTTTATTATTACCTCTAGGGCATATTTCCTTTAGTCTCGCACTTGCACTAGAGTCAATAATCTAGTTCACATCGTCATGTGATTTAACAACAATAGTTCACATATTTATGTGATTAGTTCACATCGCCATGTGACTAACACCCAAAGGGTTTACTAGAGTCAATAATATATTTCACATCACTGTGTGATTAACACCCAAAGAGTACTAAGGTGTGATCATGTTTTGCTTGTGAGAGAAGTTTAGTCAACGGGTTTGCCACATTCAGAGCCGTATGTATTTTGCAAATTTTGTATGTCTACAATGCTCTGCATGGAAAAACTCTAGCTAATTGCTCCCACTTTGAATATGTATCTAGATTGAGACTCAGAGTCATCCGGATCGGTGTAAAAGCTTGCATCAACGTAACTCTTTACGACGAACTCTTTATCACCTCCATAACCGAGAAATATTTCCTTAGTCCTCTTAGGTAACTAAGGATAACTTTGACCGCTGCCTAGTGATCCACTCCTGGATCACTATCGTACCCCCATGCGAAACTCATGGAAAGGTACACAATAGGTCTGGTACACAACATAGCATACTTTATAGAACCTATGGATGAGGCGTAGGGAATGACTTTCATTCTCTTTCTATTTTCTGTCGTGGTCGGGTTTTGAGTCTTACTCAACTTCACACCTTACAATACGGGGAAGAACTCCTTCTTTGACTGATCCATTTTGAACTTCTTCAAAATCATGTCAAGGTATGAGCTTTGTGAAAGTCCTATTAAGCGTTGATATGTCTCCAACGTATCTACTTTTTCTCACGCTTTTCCTCTTGTTTTGGACTCTAATTTGCATGATTTGAATGAAACTAACCCCGGACCGATGCTGTTTTCAGCAGAACTACCATGGTGTTGTTTTTGTGCAGAAATAAAAGTTCTCGGAATGGAACGAAACTTTGCGAGGATTTTTTTTATATCAATAATAAGAATTACTAGAGCCAAGACCCACCAGAGAGGGGCCCCTGGGTGGGCACAACCCACCAGGGGGCGCCCCCCTCTCCTGGCGCGCCCAAGTGGGTTGTACCCACTTGGTGGCCCCGCAGACGCCCCCCTAATACTATAAAATCACATATTTCCAGAAAAAAACAGGGAGAAAGAATTATCACGATCCACGAGACGGAGCCGCCACCAAGCCCTGTTCTTCCTCGGGAGGGCAGATCTGGAGTCCATTTGGGGCTCCGGAGAGGGGGATCTTCATTCTTCGTTATCACCAACCCTTCTCCTCCGCCAATTCCATGATGCTCCCCACCGGGAGTGAGTAATTCCTTCGTAGGCTCGTTGGTCGGTGAGGAGTTGGATGAGATTCATCATGTAATCAAGTTAGTTTTGTTAGGGCTTGATCCCTAGTATCCACTATGTTCTTAGATTGATGTTGCTATGACTTTGCCATGCTTATTAATGCTTGACACTTTGGGCCCGGGTGCCATGATTTTAGATCTGAATCATTTATATTATCATCACTATATCCATGTTCCAGATCTGATCTTGAAAGTTATAGTCACCTACTACGTGTTATGATCCGGCAACCCCGGAGTGACAACAACCGGACCCACTCTCGGTGATGACCGTAGTTTGAGGAGTTCATGCATTCACTATGTGTTAATGCTTTGTTCCGGTTCTCTATTAAAAGGAGGCCTTAATATCCCTTAGTTTTCAATATGGACCCCACTGCAACGGGAGGGTAGGACAAAAGATGTCATGCAAGTTCTTTTAATAAAGAACGTATGACTATACATGCCTACATTATATCGATGAACTGGAGCTAGTGTCGTATCGCCCTAGGTTATAACTGTCTCATGATGAATATCATCCAACAAGTCACCGATCCAATGTCTACGAACTTTTCATTATTGGTACTGCTAAGTTGCCGCTGCTATCATTGTTACTGTTACTATTGCTGCTGTCACTACTATCAAAACTATCAAACTACTTTGCTATTGATCACTTTGCTGCAGATAATTAATCTCCAGGTGTGGTTGAATTGACAACTCAGCTGCTAATACCTTCAAATATTCTTTGGCTCCCCTTGTGTCGAATCTATAAATTTGGGTTGAATACTCTACCCTCGAAAACTGTTGCGATCCCCTATACTTGTGGGTTATCAAGACCTTTTTCTGGCGCCGTTGCCGGGGGGCATAGCTATATTTGTTGAGTCACTTGGGATTATTATCATATTATCACTATGAAGAATCTGAAGGATCCAAAGACTAAGATATTTCCCTCAAGGACGAGGGGAGGTAAGGAACTGCCATCCAGTTCTGCTTTAGATTCACCTTCTGTTATGAATAAACTTGCAACACCACCACATGCTATTAATTCTGATATGTCGCAAGTTATTGATGATGCTACTTCTACTATGAATGATGCTTATGATGATGCTAGTACCTTGCTTGATAATGATGATGTGCCACTTGGTGAATTTCTTGATGAACAAATTGCTGGAGTTATACAACATGATGTTATTGAATCTGATGATGAGCTTGAAACCGAATCTCCTGAAACACCTGCTAGAACTATCCTTCCTAGATATGAATTGCTGATAACCCGCAAGTATAGGGGATCGCAACATTTTTCGATAAGTAAGAGTGTCGAACCCAACGAGGAGCTAAAGGCAGAACAAATATTCCCTCAAGTTCTATCGACCACCGATACAACTCTACGCATGCTTGATGTTCCCTTTACCTAGAACAAGTATGAAACTAGAAGTACTTTGTAGGTGTTGTTGGATAGTGTCGTGGAAACGTCACGGCAGATGTCCTAGTGTGAGGACTTAGTCGTGAGGCCAACGCATCTATGCGGTAGCTTGAAGTGGTTGATCAAAATCGAGAGACGCGACATGCCAAACGAAGATTTAGACAGCTTCGGGCCCTGGGAAACATCATCCGGTAACAACCCTACATGCTATTTGTGGCTAGGTCGCATTATCATCATGAGGGAGTCGCCGTAACTCCGGCTCTCCTAGTTGTGTCTAGACTTAATGATTATTCCCCTTCTCCCTCTTGGGGTGCCCTGCCCCTCCTTATATATGTTGAAGGGGCAGGTTACATGTAGAGTCCAACTCGGACTTAAGACTTAACTATTCCGTTTTCTTTCCACGGGCTTCTCTCCATGGGCTTTCTTTAACGTTTTGGGCTTCTTAACTGTTAACCTACAATCTGGCTTACCATCTGGCTTAACTGTCTGGCTTAACTATCTGGCTTAACTGTCTGACTTGACTGTCTGCTTAACCTTGTGGCTCATATGACTGTGTCTGCCGGCTTACATGACTGTGTCTGCCGGCTTACATGACTGTGTTCGCCGACTTACATGACTGTGTCCGCCGGCTTACATGACTGTGTTCGCCGGCTTAACCTTCTTAACTGTTCCCGCTGGTTTAACCTCTGGTTTAAACAATCTGTCAACTTACCAATGCAATACCAAGTCCCAGCCGGGTCATATCTCCGGCCGGGTCATACTGCGGTGTATATCCCTGACATTAGCCCCCAGTTTAATTTGGATTCATCCAGGTTAAACTGATCCTGTAAACAAAACATAATCACAATTTTAACAGGTTATGCTCCGGGTTAAATATTCTTTTAAGCCCTCACATGAACATCCTTAAGTCCTTGTCATTTCCTTCTTCCAGAGAATCTGGGTCAATAAGCCAACTTCATAATCAATTTGCTAACATTGGCTTCTCACAGAGAAATACTAATAATTCATTTGACTCAGGTCCCAATGCTTAAAAATATTGGTCTTTGAAATACTCATGTGACCTTCAATCGGCTTAAAGATGAAAAACTTGCCGGGTTATAAATAGATAATGCCGAGTTATAATTATTGCCGACGCCGGGTCAAAACTGAGATTTTGAAGATTTCTCTCCCTCATATCCATATTACCTGTAGCCCCCAAGTCTTAAGAGGAGAAACATAGTGATAGTTTAAGACTTGTTTCAATATAAATGTTGCAACCTTGAAGAAATCCAGATTGTCCATCTCAGTCACTAGTCAAAACTGAATAGTCCACATATGTAGCCCCCAAGTGTCGGGTTGTCATGCTTGCAGCAACCTGGGACTTGTAATTGCCTTATGCTCATAAAAACTTCAACCAGTGTAGCCCCCAAGGGTCGGTTCAGTAAGATAATACTGAGCTGGAACTTTGTATATAATTCATTGATAATAACATCATATGATGTAATCTCCACCATGGGGCTTGAACCCACATCCATAAGGTTAAGAACTTTGTACTCTACCAACTGAGTAGCGGATCTCTCAATATAATGGACTGAGGCTTGTGTACCTTGAATTTTTGACAGGAGCAATTGGTAGCCCTCAAGGGCCGGCTCATTATGATGTGATGAGTCGGGTCTTTAATAATAAGGCCGGTAAAAAAATGACTTTACATTAGCCCCCCAAGTGCCATGGTGCATGCTGGCAGTGACATGGGACTTGCATATTTGATGTAATCTCAATTTGAATAATGTAGCCCCCAAGTGTCGGGTCGTAAGCCTGCAGCGACTCGGGACTATTCCTTCCATTGCAGAATAAATTATGTCCATTGATAATATCCATTGCGCTGAAGCGACTTTGAAAACCTCAATTGTAATATTAGTTATTGATAACCATAAAAATCCAGCCATGCTGGCTATTAAAGATTCGAATAATATAATCCGGTTTGGAAAACCTGTTCCTGTGATATTGAATCGTACTACCGGTTCAGGATACCTGTGCAGTAAGGGTGATAACCCAATCCTTAGAAGCCACTCACTTCCAAATGTATGATGTTTGTCATATGTTGGCAACTTATCGTCCAAAACCAAGCCGAGTTAAATTTAAACCACACTTATACTTAGATCTGAGCAAAAAAGTCTCAAGACAAAATCAAAGATTGTTTTCAAAAAATTTAAGCCAAATAGAAAAAAATCGAGGCTTCTGATCCGAATACGGCCAGTAAACCATTCCAAAGGGGTTAAGCTAGGATTCGAATACGATCATGTAGCCCCCAGTGGCTTTGGCAGTGTGCCGATCAAGAGGGTACTGACAGCTATGTTCTCTTTGGTTCGAATACGACCTATGTTTGAACAGGAGCCCCCAAATGACCTTGAAAGGTTTTTAACGACCCTGATTCGAATACGATCCAAGTCGGACCCAAAAGGGGTTAAGCTATGATTCGAATACGATCAAGAAGCCCCCTAGTGGGTTTGGCGTTGCGCCGATCAAGAGGGTACCGACATCTATGTTCTCTTTGGTTCGAATACGACCTATGTTTGAACAGGAAGCCCCCAAGTAACCATATAAGTTTTGGCATTGCGCCGATCAAGAGGGTACCGACAGCTATGCTCGATGAGCAGGAAGCCCCTTAGTGACAATATGCTCCTGTCCATTGAGCTGTCTGGTGTAAGCAAGGTGGCGAGTTGATGATCTTCGCAACACTCATTGTATACTCCTGGTATGAGTCATTCAATAAAATCCGTGACATGACAGTCATATTTTGCAGTGAACAATTGTCCTGCATCAAAAAATATCACAAGCCCGAGTACTTGTTGTTTAAATAAAAATTGACTAGACATGATTCACCTGATTTGTCCCGGCGATAGATAATCCTTTGAATGTGCCGATCGAGGTGGCTCAAGATGGAGTGGATGTGTGAGTCGGCCGCGACATTATAAGCCGCACGGCTGAGCAAGTTGTCCTCCTTGTAAACCGGCGCGTACGCGTGAACCGGCCGCGAGAGGGGACGGGCAAGTCGTCTGTGGCTTTGTAAGACGGTGCGGTCGTGAGAGAGGGCCACGGCATTGTAAGCCGGTGCGGGAGTCCGTTGAGTAACAACAATCACCGGTGCCGAATGATGTTGGCGCGCCTCCACCTCCACGGTATAATGCCACATTGTAATGAATAATTCTCCTGCATATAAAATATAGCAGGGCAAAGTAGTTTTGCTTGGATGAATTAATATATACTTAAAAATAAATAGGGTAAATAGCACTTGGTATTTTTCATTGGATGATATTCAGCCCCAAAGGTTGATGATGATTTCTGGATCCTGACGTAGGAAGTAGTACTAATAGTACTATACAACGCACTAGTAATAGTAGCGTTTGTAGTCTGCCTTCGGTGTATTTTTATCATCGCAGTTGCATCCCTTTACTGCATTTCCAGCAGGGCGCAATCCCAGTTCTTTCCAGAAACTAGCTTCCAGCTGCTGAAAAGTCTGTCACCCGGGTGAGCGAACCATGACGCTTCTAGCCAGGCGGGTTTGACAATATGCAGGGCTGATTCAGAAGCAGAGGCGAGGCCATAGAAAAGAACAGCTGCAGCCGCGGCTGTGAAGATGCGCAACGTCGACTTGGCCGCGACTATCTGAAACTGCACAACTCTGAAGAACTAACAACAACAGTTGCATTTTCAACATCAAAATATTGTTGTGCTTTCTTGTGTGACTTGCAGTCAGAACAACGCTTACGGCTGAATCCCCCACCTCAAACGCAAGGGAAATAACAGCAGCATGTCCTCATAAAAGCAAGGGGGCGGCTCACCCACAATGGAGGTGGAATGGCGGCTCCAGAGAGCAGCTCCAGGACAGGTGTAACTCGCGTGGCCTCGACTGAGGTGGACGTTTGTTGCTCGGAGTACCGGCTTGCGGCGCGGCAGCGGCGGGTCGTGGCCGAACGACTCGAAACAACGCTGTTACAGAGGAGGCTCAACCGTGGAGATGAATAACCGGCCCCGTCGGAGATCATAGAGGAGCGTAAGACGAAGGCAGCGGCTCACAGCAGCTCGGTGATTCAAAGGTCGAAGTGACGACTGCAGCGGCTCGGAGTCGTTTTAGCGACTTGGATGTTGCCACAAGGGCACTCCAGCGGGTCGATGTGGTGTCTCCACGGCAGCAACAGGTTGGAGGGCGCGACCGGCGCGGAAGAGAGCTGCGTTGAGGCAAATCTGGGGCAGCCCGGCGCCGGCCGCCGATGGTGGCTTGAGGCTGTAGAAAAGGTACAGGGCCGACTTGAGGCCGAAGAGGAAGCCCGCGGTAACGGAGGCTGAGGTGGACGGTAGCTCGCAGAGCTCGGCGGCCAGCGACTCAACACGGTGGCCATCCTGCCGGCGAACACGTGGTGAGAAGGGGCTGCAAGTAGGCAGAGGCGGGACAGCCGGCCTGGATGGAGGAGTTCGGGTCATGGCAGATTTGACCCGTGCACGTCCGGGTCTTCCTCCGCAACGGCAACAGCGACATCGGCTCATGGGCCGGTTCAAGGTTAGAAGGCTCAGCAGCCAACAACAGAGCAGCTCGGCCGGGGCAGCTCACTGCATGGAGGTGACCTTTGACTGCGGCGGCGAACGTGCGACCGACGACGAGCGGAAAGGCCGGAGCGGCTTAGGAGCATGGCGGCTCAGAGGTAGGAGGTGCCGCGGCACAGTACACAGATGAGGGCCCGGGTGCCGGTCCCAGTGAGGGCGGCTCGACGACAGCGATGATGGCAAGGTATGGTCGGGGCCGTAGTCTCCGCTTTACAGGACATCGGTGATTGATATCGGATTGACAGCAGGTCAACGGAGGTGACTTGGAACAGAGGCGACGGTAGGTCTCCTTCTGCTTGAAACGGCGTAAGGTCGACCGATCGACTTATCGCCAAGGTGGCTCGGGGCGGCTTACGGGGGCAGCGCGATGAGACCCGAACGACGACGACTTCAGGTGGTTGTGGCGAGGTGTAATGGTACGGCAGCACTGCACGTGTGAAGTAAGGGAGCCAGAAGCTGGAGCACTTGACTATGCAGTAGCAGTCCGCAGCGGTGCAGGGCCGCGTGGAGGCGCAGAAGCAAGCACGGCGATGAACCGCCGCAGAGGAGGTGACTGGTTGAGGCCGTGTTGGCGGAGGGCGCGCCGGCCATGGAGGCGGACACAGGGGCGAAGGTGACTCGGCACGATCGTGGCCGTTGACCATAGCGACAGAGGTGGCGGATCAGAGGCATGCAGGGCCGGCTCACGAGAAGCGCGGAGGAGGCGATATCTCACGGGCGGCTCAAGGCCGTGTAGTGGCACGATGGTTGAAAGATGCACCGGCAATGGGCGTAGAAGCAGCTGGGCGACTCGAAGCAGAGCTGCGATCGCGGTAGAGATAACAGGGCGGCTCGAGGTGTAGCGGTAAAAAAACCGCGAGGTTGTAGTGGCTCAGCCACAAGCGCAGGTGCTCGGCAACCGCACTGGACGGCGGGTCAGAGGGGCAAGCTGAGGCGCTTCGGCTGACATCGGTCGTGGCCGGCTCTCAGGACGAGGCTGTGCCGGGTTAGAGGAGACAGACAACAGGGGCGGCTTTAACGCAGGGCCATGGGGGCGACTTGGATCAGAGGCGAGGTGAGACTGCAGCGGAGGGCGGCTCACGCGAAGGCCGGGCCGGTGAAAGTAGCAGCGGTAGTTGAGGCGCCTCGGCAGCAGCCAGCTTGAGATGCGGCGACAGAGTCAGGCAGACACGGCGGGCCGCTCACAGTAGAGGTGAGGTGGATCGGCGTCCCGGAGGAGGCCGGCGGAGGGCCGCAGCGGGCCACATCGGCGGGTCAAAGCAGCTGTGGTGGTTTGCAGTGGCGGAGCTTGGCCCAGAAAAATGGGCGGGCCGGCTGTAGAAAAGAACTATTAGGATAGTGTTTCATGGCCCAAAAGTAAGTATAGACTACAGAAAAATCGCATGGGCTGGACGGGCCACGGCCCATTCGGCCTTGCTGTAGCTCCGCCACTGGTGGTTTGAAGGCGTGCTGATGATGGATCTCGAATCCGATTTGACCGCAATGGTGGCGGAAACGACCTGGCGACTCGACCAGCTGTGGACAACTTAAAAACGCGATCAGCGAGGCCAAGGCGGAAGTTTGTGGTGCGCTTGGCGGCAGGGCCACGACGGTCTTGGCTCGGCAACGCACGACGGTTTAACACGGGCATGTTGACCCGTTAGGGCCACAGCGGTCTTGGCTCGGCGAGCTTCAGCGACGGCGGCTCGGCGTTAACTCGCCATCTCGGAGGCGGCTCGGCCACGGAGGTGCCGGCTTGAAGACAACCGCGGCAGCCCGCGGCGACGGCAGGTCATGGCAATGACTTGGGGTCGAACCTATTGCAACCTGGTGACATCGTGTAATGACGGCGGCTCGCGGTGATTTGATAATGTGGAGGCAGCGCGCGACAATGACGAAGCACTTGGTCATGGCTCATGACGTCGCTGCCGCCACAGTCAAGACTCAAGAGGCGCCGGTGAAGCAGCGGGCTGAGGTAGCAGGGCGATTCAGAGTCTGGGTCGTCAACGGGGCGGGTCTTCCGAGGAGTCCGAGCCCGTAGACAATCCGCTCCCGGGTCGTGGAACGATGCGTTGATCCACTTGACATATCGTTAATCATCAATTTCTTATTGACCTTCACAAATAGTGTCCGATCCGTAGTCTCATCTGACAGCTTGATTGGGACTTGGCTTTGTGCGTGTCTAGTGATTTTGGCAATTCTCATGGAGAGCAAGCGTGGTACCGGCGGTTCACAGTGGAAGCAATTCTGATAAGCTTGCCAACCGACCGGATAAATTCCATTAATCCGTAATTTCCGATCTTGATCAAAGCTGATGTAAATACTTTCAAAACTTCCTCGGGAAATTTGCGAACTTCTCGAAACCCTAGTGAAGATCCCTCCAAGAACTCAACACCACCGTGCGCAGGCCCTACGGTGGGCGCCAATTGTCGTGGAAACGTCACGATAGATGTCCTAGTGTCAGGACTTAGTCGTGAGGCCAACGCATCTATGCGGTAGCTTGAAGGGGTTGATCGGAATCGAGAGACACGACACGCCAGACGAAGATTTAGACAGCTTCGGGCCCCGGGAAACATCATCCGGTAACAACCCTACATGCTATTTGTGGCTAGGTCTCATTATCATCATGAGGGAGTCGCCGTAACTTCGGCTCTCCTAGTTGTGTCTAGACTTAATGATTATTCCCCTTCTCCCTCTTGGGGTGCCCTGCCCCTCCTTATATATGTTGAAGGGGCGGGTACCATGTAGAGTCCAACTCGGACTTAAGACTTAACTATTCTGTTTTCTTTCCACGGGCTTCTCTCCATGGGCTTTCTTTAACGTTTTGGGCTTCTTAACTGTTAACCTACAATCTGGCTTACCATCTGGCTTAACTGTCTGGCTTAACTGTCCGGCTTGACTGTCTGCTTAACCTTCTGGCTCATATGACTGTGTCTGCCGGGTTACATGACTGTGTTTGCCGGCTTACATGATTGTGTCCGCCAGCTTACATGACTGTGTCCGCCGGCTTAACCTTCTTAACTGTTCCTGCTGGTTTAACCTATGGTTTAAACAATCTGCCGGCTTACCAATGAAATACCAAGTCCCAGCCGGGTCATATCTCCGGCCGGGTCATATTGCGGGGTATATCCCCGACAGATAGGTTTGCAAGATAATAAAGAGCAAGTAAATAAAAAGTAGGGGCTGTTTAGATAAAGACACAACTAAGTTAGTTTTAGTAAAGAGCTTTTTGTTACGAGAAAGTTATTTGTCCCTAGGCAATCGATAACTAGACCGGTAATCATTATTGCAATTTTATATGAGGGAGAGGCATAAGCTAACATACTTTCTCTACTTGGATCATATGCACTTATGATTGGAACTCTAGCAAGCATCCGCAACTACTAAAGATCATTAAGGTAAAACTCAACCATAGCATAAAGTATCAAGTCCTCTTTATCCCATACGCAAACAACCTACTTACTCGGGTCTGTGCTTCTATCACTCACGCCACCCACCATAAGCAAATCTTGAACATATTGCAAACCCTACAACGGGAATCCCTCACGCTTGCGCGACAGAGAGAGCACCATAGGACAACACCAGTAATAAAACATGCAACTCAAACCAATCACGATCATCAAATAACCCGTAGGACAAAACAGATCTACTCAAAACATGTTTAAGTAGAGATTACAGCGGGTAAGAGAGAGGTTACACCGCTGCATAGAGGGGGGAAGAGTTGTTGATGATGGCGGTGAAGTTGTTGGTGAAGATTGCGGTGATGATGATGGCCCCCGGTGGCACTCCGGCACCACCGGAAGCGAGGGGGAGAGGGCCCCCTCCTTCTTCTTCTTCTTCCTTGACCTCCTCCCTAGATGGGAGAAGGGTTTCCCCTCTGGTCCATGGCCTCCATGGCATGGGAGGGGCGAGAGCGCCTCCGAGATTGGATCTGTCTCTCTGTCTCTCTGTCTCTCTCTCTCTCTCTCTCTCTCTCTCTCTCTGCGTTCTCAGATTCTTCCCTTTCACCGTTTCTTACATCCCCGGAGATCCGTAACTCCGATTGGGCTGGAATTTTAACATGATCTCTATCCGGATATTAGCATTCTTACGGCGAAAGAAGGGCATCAACCGCCTTATGGGGTTGCCACAAGGGTCAGGGGCACGCCCAGGGGGGTGGGGCGCGCCCCCCTGCCTCGTGCCTCCCTCGGGCACCGTCTCTCGTGGATTTTTCTTCAAAAATCATATATATTCCAAAAAAATCTCCGTCAGTTTTTATCCCGTTTGGACTTCGTTTGATATGGATATTTTGCGAAACAAAAAACATGCAACAAACAGGAACTGGCACTAGGCATTGGATCAATATGTTAGTCCCAAAAATAGTATAAAAGTTGCCAAAAGTATATGAAACTTGTAGAATATTGGCATGGAACAATCAAAAATTATAGATACGACGGAGACGTATCAATTGCCTAAGATACCGGAAGGTTATGTTATGAGTGACGAAGCAACTAGAGATATTCTTGCTTGCAATGATAGAGATGACCTAGAGAAATTACTACACAAGTATAAAGAAAAATCTCTGAATGCTAGAATGAAATGTGATCCTAAGTTTGCTACTTAACCTATCTTTATTGATGACAAGGATTATGAATTCTCTGTTGACCCACAGTTAATTACTCTGATTGAATCTGATCCTTTCCATGGTTATGAAACTGAAACTGTTGTGGCATATCTTAATAAGTTGAATGATATATCCACCCATTTTTACTCTTGATGAGAAAACTCATTATTACTTTATTATCAAATTATTTCCTTTCTCATTAAAGGGTGATGCTAAAGCTTGGTACAATACTCTTGCTCCTAGTTGTGTGCGTAGTCCCTAGGATATGATCTATTACTTACAAATATTCTTTGTCTCCCCTTGTGTCGAATCTATAAATTTGGGTTGAATACTCTACCCTCGAAAACTGTTGCGATACCCTATACTTGTGGGTTAACAAGACCTTTTTCTGGCGCCGTTACCGGGGAGCATAGCTATATTTGTTGAGTCACTTGGGATTATTATCATATTATCACTATGAAGAATCTAAAGGATCCAAAGACTAAGATATTTCCCTCAAGGACGAGGGGAGGTAAGGAACTGCCATCCAGTTCTGCTTTAGATTCACCTTCTATTATGAATAAACTTGCACCACCACCACATGCTATTAATTCTGATATGTCGCAACTTATTGATGATGCTACTTCTACTATGAATGATGCTTATGATGATGCTAGTACCTTGCTGGATAATGATGATGTGCCACTTGGTGAATATTCACATCATGCACAACCCCGATGACAAGCCGATCAATTGGTTCATACTTTTTAACGCGCTTCAGCTTTCTCAACCCTCATGCAATACATGAGCGTGAGCCATGGACATAGCACTATAGGTGGAATAGAATATGATGGTGGAGGTTGTGTGGAGAGGACAAAAAAGGAGAAAGTCTCACATCAATGTGGCTAATCAACAGGCTATGGAGATGCCCATCAATTGATGTCAATGTGAGGAGTAGGGATTGCCATGCAACGGATGCACTAGAGCTATAAGTGTATGAAAGCTCAAACTGAAACTAAGTGGGTGTGCATCCAACTTGCTTGCTCATGAAGACCTCGGGCATTTGAGGAAGCCCATCATCGGAATATACAATCCAAGTTCTATAATGAAAATTCCCACTAGTATATAGAAGTGATAACTCAAGAGACTCTCTATATGAAGAACATGGTGAAGCACAAGTGTGGTAAAAGGATAGTAACATTGCCCCTTTTTCTTTTCTCTTTTTTGCGGGCTTCTTTGGCCCCCTTTTTATTTATTTATTTAGGATTCTTTGGCCTCTCTTTTTTTGGGGGCAATGCTCTAATAATGATGATCATCACACTTTTATTTACTTACAACTCAATATTACAACTCGATACTAGAACAAAGATATGACTCTATATGAATGCCTCCGGCGGTGTACCGGGATGTGCAATTATCTAGCGTAGCAATGGCATCAAAAAATGGACAAGCCATGAAAACATCATGCTAGCTATCTTACGATCATGCAAAGCAATATGACAACGAATGCTCAAGTCATGTATATGATGATGATGGAAGTTGCATGGCAATATATCTCAGAATGGCTATGGAAATGCCATAATAGGTAGGTATGGTGGCTGTTTTGAGGAATATATAAGGAGGCTTATATGTGATAGAGCGTATCATATCACGGGGTTTGGATGCACCGGCGAAGTTTGCACCAACTCTCGAGGTGAGAAAGGGCAATGCATGGTACCGAAGCGGCTAGCAATCATGGAAGGGTGAGAGTGCGTATAATCCATGGACTCAACATTAGTCATAAAGAACTCACATACTTATTGCAAAATTTATCAGCCCTCGAAGCAAAGTACTACTACGCATGCCCCTAGGAGATAGATTGGTAGGAAAAGACCATTGCTCGTCCCCGACCGCCACTCATAAGGAAGACAATCAATAAATACCTCATGCTCCGACTTTGTTACATAACGGTTCATCATACGTGCATGCTACGGGAATCACAAACCTCAACAGAAGTATTTCTACTAATCCAAAACTACCCACTAGCATGACTCTAATATCACCATCTTTATATCGCAAAACTATTGCAAGGAGTCAAACATATCATATTCAGTGATCTACAAGTTTTATGTAGGATTTTATGACTAACCATGTGAATGACCAATTCCCGTCATCTCTCTAAATAGATATAAGTGAAGCAAGAGAGTTTAATTCTTTCTACAAAAGATATGCCCGTGCTCTAACAAATATAAGTGAAACAAAAGAGCATTCTACAAATGGCAGTTTTCTATGTTAAGAGAAACAGGCAATCCAAACTTCAAATGATATAAGTGAAGCACATGAAGCATTCTATAAAGCCATACTCAAAAGATATAAGTGAAGTGCAATGAGCATTCTATAAATCAACCAAGGACTATCTCATACCTGCATGGTGCATAAAAAAACTAAATCCAAAAGACGCTCCAAGATTTACACATATCACATGAATGAAACGAATCCGAAAACATACCGATATTTGTTGAAGAAAGAGGGGATGCCTTCCGGGGCACCCCCAAGCTTAGACGCTTGAGTCTCCTTGAATATTTACTTGGGGTGCCTCGGGAATCCCCAAGATTGAGCTCTTGTCTCTCTCCCTTCTTCTCACATCGAGACCATCTCAATCATCAAACACTTCATCCACACAAAACTTCAACAGAAAACTCGGTAAGATCCGTTAGTATAATAAAGCAAATCACTACTCTAAGCACTGTTGCAAACCAATTCATATTTTGTTTTTGCATTGTGTCTACTGTAATATAACTTTTTCATGGCTTAATCCACTGATATAAATCGATAGTTTCATCAAAACAAGCAAACTATGCATCAAAAACAGAATCTGTCTAAAACAGAACAGTCTGTAATAATCTGAACATTCACCATACTTCTAATACTTGAAAAATTCTGCCAAAATTAGGAAAAATAAAAAATTTGTATAGAAAGACAGTGCAAAAAGAATAAGAACCATTTGACGTTCCAGTAAAAAAAATGTAAAATCACGCACTACAGCCAAAGTTTCTGTCCTGCACCGTACAAACCATCAAGCAAAGTAAACATCCTAAAGGCAAACCTTGGGACATTATTTTTATAATACAATGGAATTGTATAAGGGGATAATTATTTTTGTTGAAAATTTTCTGTAATCAAGATTCACAAATTTTCCGTGAGCATGAACAAAGTTCAAGGCTAGCTCCCACTTCAACAATGATTGTCTTTCTCACTTTCGCTTTTCTTTTTGAAAATTTTTTGGGTTCCCTTATTTATTTTTGTTGTTTTTAAAGTATATGAAAGCACTCAACAGACATAAATGACTCTCTAAAACTTCCGGATTGTCTCCCTGGCAGCGCTTTCTTTAAAGCCATTAAGCTAGGCATATAGTGCTCAAGTAGTGAATCCACCCGGATCCCAAGGTATATCAAAGCCAATTTGAATTAGCAATGATTTGGCATTTAGTAGTGAGCACAAAGAAACATATATCAAGCAATGATGAAGTCTCACTCTCTTCCTATGCATCGGCATGTCATAAAAGAACAATTCATGCACACATAGTAAAGGCCAATGCATAGTATAAACAGTTTTTTGCAATTTTTTCGTGTTGAAAACATAAAGAGGCGAAGATGTAGTTCCTCTCTCATAATAATTGCAAGTAGGATCAGCAAGCACATGCATATTATATCCATCAAAATCATCATGTGTAATAGTAAAACGCAACCCATCAATATAATCCTTAATAAGGGTAAACTTCTCCGATATAGTGTAGTCAGGAGAATTCAAAAAGATAATAGGACTATCATGCGTGGGTGCAATAGCAACAATTTCATGTTTAACACAAGGAACTATAGCAAGTTCATCTCCATAAGCATAATTCATATTGGCATCTTGGCCATAGGCATAGCAAGCATCATCAAAAAGGGATATTTCAAGAGAATCAACGGGATCATGACAATCATCATAGCAATCATCCTTCGGTAAGCATGAAGGGAAATTAAACAATGTATGAGTTGGAGAGTTAATCTCATTAGAAGGTGGGCACAGGTAGCTAATCCGCTCTTCCTCCTTTTGTTCTTTGCTCTCCTCATCATATTTTTCATCCAATGAGCTCATACTTTCATCAATTTCTTCTTCCATGGACTCCTGCAAAATATTAGTCTCTTCTTGAACAGCGGAGACTTTCTCAATAAACGCATCAATATCGGCATTGAATTCATAATTCTCATAGCAGTATTTAAGGATAGCTAAATTTTCAGGTCTATAAACTGAATCATCAAAAATTTCACACTCTTTAAACAAAGATTCAATTTCATAAGCACCCATAAAAGCAACAAATTCTTCTATTTGTTCCACACCATAGTAATCATATATACCATTAGCATAAGAAGCCAAGGTTTTATCATCATTAAATTTGCATGAAAAGGGAAGGTGTGGAGCCTTCATCCTAGAGAAACAAGTATAATCATATCTCAAGCATAGTTGCCTAGCATACCAATACAAAAAAATTGATCCCATAATAGTTTCCCTTTTTGAGTCAAGCGATAATCCCTAAATTATTCACGTTGATCCAACGTGTCTCCCATAACATAATTGAATGGGTTTTTCTCAGGATTATCAAAGTAGTACATAATATCTTCCACATAATGAGCATCGAGGGTTTTAGGAGGTTCCCATCTCGATGAGTAGCAAGTAAACATATTTTTTTGGTATTTCGTGTTCCATATCCATAACTAAAGATAGAGAACAACTTGGAACAGCAAACAAAAATTACTTAGTGATAAAGCAAACAAGCACACACAAGAATATTCACCCCATGCTATGACTCCCTGGCAACGGCGCCAGAAAAAGGTCTTGATAACCCACAAGTATAGGGGATCGCAACAGTTTTCGATAAGTAAGAGTGTCGAACCCAACGAGGAGCTAAAGGCAGAACAAATATTCCCTCAAGTTCTATCGACCACCGATACAACTCTACACACGCTTGATGTTCGCTTTACCTAGAACAAGCATGAAACTAGAAGTACTTTGTAGGTGTTATTGGATAGGTTTGTGTCGGAGAAATGGGCCATGGGTAGGCCAACCCGAGGCCCAGAACCTTTCAAGACATCGGGGCAGGCTGCGCCCCTCAAGACCCCAGGACGAAGAGCCGCCTTCTGAGAAGTCGGCGACAAGACGACCGACTGCCCACACACGGCCAAGTCCCAGGGACGACTTCAGGATAAGCCGACTCCTGACTGGCGACTTCCAGAGAAGCCGGCTTTGGGGAGTCGGCCCGCGACTCCAACAAAACCCCATGACCTCATCAAGAGGGACGGGGCAGGGGAGTGGCTACAGTGAAGCCCGCTCCCACCCCTTACCAAGGGCAGGCATGGCCATCGCACGCCGTACCCAGGAAGATCTCCGTGCGGCGCGGTACTGTTGCCATGCCGGCCCTAACATCAGCGCCGAAGGACTGAATCTTGCACCCACGAAGGCTTGTCTGTACGGCCTTGGGGCATCGGGTCCCACCACCCAGCGGGACTCCAGAAGACGGCAAGTGTGCCACCAGTCGGACCCGTTGGGAGCCGGCCCCCGGGAGTCGGCCAAGCCCTCCCTCGGGGCCCACGCGCCATTAACCAGATGTGACGGAGAGTGGGAACAATGATCGCCCGCCAGGCGGTGGGGCTGTTGCGACGACTCCATGATCAAGCCCGTGTCATCAGAAGCACGGCTACAGTAATCAGCAGCCAGCAAGACCCGCCGGCGGCGGACGCGGCCTGACAGCTCCGTACCAGACCAGTCGGCGGGCCCCAGCAATTGGCGAAGAAGACGGAGGCCAGAGGCACTGATGGCTGGGCCCGTGCCCAGCCGGATTACCATTGTACCCTTGGGGGGTAGGCCTATATAAACCCCCCAGGGCACCCATGCAAAGGGTTGGAATCCATTAGCTCTAGGCCAGATCATATAGGAGGGAGAGAGCTAGCCTTGCCCTCTCCTACCTCCAGGAAACAGCTCAAGGAGCAATCGTGTAAACGCCTTGCCATAGTGATCATGCGGAGACCCCGCAGAGCAGCAGTAGGGGTGTTATCTCCCCGGAGAGCCCTAAAGCTGGGTAAGATTCGCCGGCGTGCATGTCTGCGCCTAATCCCGTTTCCAGGCACCGGCGACGTTCTACTCGCCCCCACCATGATAAGCCATCCTTTGGCATATGTCGCACCCAACCCCCGACATTTGGCGCCCACCGTGGGGCCTGGTGCACCGCCGTTCGGAGACCTGTTCTGGACGGGAACCCTTTTCCTCCCTGGCGAGCGCAGCCAGCCAGGCACGCCAGACGGAGTTTGCACCGATGCGCTGCGTGGCGTTGAGATCGCCTGCGCAGCCAGTGGCCTCGCCGAACTTATCGAAGAAGTTCGCCTCTCCAACGAACCTACATCCAACGCAGGCATGGGCGGCTCCAAGAGCCTCCTCGCGGGCCTCCTCGATCAACTCCATGTTTCCGGCGAGCCTGCCGTGGACTTGGAGTCTGTAGGCTCCACCGACCCGATGCTGGTCGACTCCGACACCGCGTCGCTCGACGCGTTCCCCACTAATGTGGTGGTCTACGACGAACCTCTCCC
Source organism: Triticum aestivum (assembly GCF_018294505.1). Lineage (NCBI taxonomy): Eukaryota > Viridiplantae > Streptophyta > Magnoliopsida > Poales > Poaceae > Triticum > Triticum aestivum. The sequence goes on from NC_057809.1 coordinate 146,310,872, forward strand.
TTGCACAGAGAGCGACGGAAGCACCGTCACCGAGGTGCTCGTCATCAGTCATGACGAGCTCCCCGGCAGAGGAGCGCATGATCCGCTCGGCGCGGCGCTGCAAGACCTGACTGCCCCCATTCCGGAAGACGCTGACGCAGAGACGTTGGAGGCGCGCCGCCTTCAGCTTGTCGAAGGCGCGAGGAAGCTGGCCAGCATGAGACGCTTGTCAAAAGCCTACCAGCGGGAGATGGATCGCGCCGTTGGCGGCTCGCCGGCCCCGGCAGGGCCCAGCCACCTTGGCACAGTCCATCAGCGCGGCGTAGCCATCGCCAACCTATTTGGGGCAAGCCGCCCTGTGTACGCTACACCAGCGGAGAACATCCGAGCCACCCAGGCAGCGGCGGACGAGCTGGACAATTTCAAGGGCGAAGAACGCCGCCTGATGATGGAGCGAGTCCAGCGGCTCCTCGATGCAGCTGCCGCGCAGAACGAGGCCGGCTACCGCACGGAGGCGCCGCAGCGGCAAAACGACGACCTTCGCCGAGATCAAGGCGCGACGTCTCGGACGCCGACTGGCGGTGCCCGAGGAAGAAGAGACAAGGATCCGGCTGTCAGCCACAGTCGGACTCGCATTACCATAGAGCGCGACCGAGACGGCCGCCCAAGAGCAGTGGAACACCGGGACGACTGTCTGCTTCCTCCTCCTCGCAAGGAGAGGCGAGTCTCCCCGCCACTGGATCGACCGACTTCACCGATCCCTAGCGCTGGAAGAAGAAGACGAGTTGGGTCCGCCTTGTTTCAGACCCCGCATTCGAGACGAGCCCTTTCCCAGAGGGTTCACGCTCCCAAGAGACACGCCCAAGTATACCGGCTCCGTGAAGCCGTAAGACTGGCTGGTCGACTACTCCACGGCTATCAACATAGCAAACGGCAACAAGCGTGTCGCCGTAAAATACGTTCTGCTCATGCTCCAGGGTACGGCTCGGACATGGCTGAACAGCCTGAAGCTCCGCATCATTAACAGCTGGGTCGACTTCACCGAAGCGTTCGTCCGCAACTTCACCAGCACGTACAAGCGTCCTCCCAAGCCTCGTCAGCTCTCCTTGTGCGTGCAAGGTCTCGACGAGTCGACTCGCGACTACCTCACGCGTTGGGCCGAGCTTCGGAACTCCTGCGAGGGCGTGCACGAGGTGCAGGCCATCGAGTACTTCACAGCCGGGTGCAGAGAAGGCACCCTCCTCAAGCACAAGCTCCTCTGCGACGAGCCAGAAACCCTCGATGAGCTGCTGATTATAGCGGACAAGTACGCCACGGCCGACTCCTCCATGAAGGCGGAGATTCAAGTCAACACAATTGGCAAAGTGGCCCCTCAAGCTCCAAGAACTCCAGTGGGAGACGCCAATCAGCGACAACAGCAGGGCGACCACAAGTGCAAGGCCCCGCTGCCGGCTTCCAACAGCCGGCAGGTCGCGACCGTTGAAGCCCAGCAGCCGGACGGGCAGCCTCCGCCCAAGCGACAGAAAGGCGGCAAGCCTAACTGGTTGCCGGCCTTCTCCTACGAACAGACTCTGGATGGACCTTGCAAGTTCCATAGCGGTGCGAAGCCGTTGAATCACACCACTCGGAAGTGCCACTGGCTCACCAGGATTGCCAAGGGAGACGGCCTCCTGCCTCCCCCGCCTGCTGGGCAGCCGCCTCCGTATCCGCCCCAGCAGCCGGCTGTCAGGCCAGTCGGCGCAGTACAAGACGAATACCCTGAAGAACACGGAGCCTACGTGGTGTTTACCAGTATGGCTAATGATCGACGCAGCAGGCGGCTGCAGCGACAAGAGGTGAATGCAGTAGCATCAGAGATGCCAGAGTTCATGCACTGGTCCGAGAAGCCTATCAGCTGGAGCAGAGCTGACCACCCAGAGGTGATGCCGAGTCCGGGCTCCTATGCCTTGGTCTTGTACGCCACCTTTGCTACGGATAGGCGAGCCGCGTGCTTCTCGCGAGTTCTGATAGACGGAGGCAGCAGCATCAACATCCTGTTCAAGGACACCATGGAGAAGCTAGGAATCAAGCAAAGACAGCTTTAGAATAGCCGGACTGTGTTCCACGGCATTGTTCCTGGGCTTTCCTGCTCACCAATCGGCAAGATCCTGATGGACGTCCTCTTTGGAGACAAAGATCACTTCCGCCGAGAGTCGGTTTGGTTTGAGGTGGTGGACCTTGAGAGCCCATACCATGCGCTACTCGGCCGACCCGCCTTGGCCAAGTAAATGGCGGTCCCCCACTATGCCTACCTCAAAATGATGATGCCCAGTTCCAGGGGAATTCTGACTGTAGCCGACGACTACCGGAAGTCGTCTGCCTGTGCGGCTGAGAGCAGTTGGCTAGCCGAGTCCCTGGTGATCGCAGCCGAGAAGCGGCTCCTTGAGCAAGTTGTGGCGATGGCCGGCCAGCAGCCAGAGGTATCGCCCAACCCAAAGGAGTCGGAGGCCGAGGGTTCGTTCAAGCCGGCCAAAGAGACAAAGAAGATACCCTTGGATCTGGAGCACCCAGAGAGGTATGCTGTCATAGGCGCGAACCTCGACAGCAAATAGGAAGGCGAGCTCGTCGATTTCCTCCGTGAGAATCGGGACATCTTCGCATGGTCCCCCAAAGCCATGCCAGGTGTACCGACGGAATTCGCCGAGCACAAGTTACATGTCCGATCTGATGCAAAGCCGGTCAGGCAGCCCCTGTGCCGCCTATCAGAAGAGAAGAGAAGAGTTGTCGGAGAAGAGATAGCCCGACTCCTAGCAGCCGGCTTCATTATGGAAGTATTCTTTCCAGAGTGGCTAGCCAATCCGGTCCTGGTACTGAAGAAGAACAAGCAGTGGCGAATGTGTATTGACTAAATGAGCCTCAACAAAGCCTGCCCCAAGGACCCGTTTGCTCTACCAAGAATCGATCAAGTGATAGACTCCACAGCCGGATGCGAGCTGTTGAGTTTTTTGGATGCATACTTAGGATATCACCAGATCAAGCTGAACCCGGCTGACAGACTGAAGACCGCCTTCATCATGCTGTTTGGAGCCTTCTGCTACCTCACCATGACGTTCGGCTTAAGGAATACTGGCGCCACCTTTCAGCGTTGCATGCAGAAGTGCCTCCTCAAGCAGCTCGGCAGGAACGCCCACGTCTATGTGGATGACGTGGTGATGAAGACGGAAAAGCGTGGAACACTGCTGGAAGACCTCAAGGAGACCTTTGAGAACCTGCGCCAATTCCAGATCAAGCTCAATCCCGAGAAGTGTGTCTTCGGGGTACCAGCCGGCCAACTCCTTGGTTTCCTGGTCTCCGAACGCGGCATAGAATGCAACCCTGTAAAGATCAAAGCCATTGAGAGAATGGAGGTACCCAGCTGACTGCTGGATGTGCAAAAGTTCACCGGCTGCTTGGCGTCCATCAGCCGATTCATCAGTCGGCTGGGCGAGAAAGCTCTCCCCTTATACCAATTCATGAAGAAGACCACTTTTTTCGAGTGGAACCATAAGGCGGATGAAGCTTTTCTCTAGTTGAAGAAGATGCTGACTACCGCACCCGTCCTGGCGGCTCCGACTCCCAAGGAACCTATGCTCCTATACATCGCCGCCACCAGCCGAGTAGTCAGCACGGTCATTGTAGTGGAACGCAAGGAGGAAGGCAAGGCGCTACCTGTCCAGAGACCGGTATATTACCTGAGCGAGGTACTGTCGACCTCCAAGCAGAACTACCCCCACTACCAGAAGATGTGCTATGGCGTGGACTTTACTGCCAAGAAATTGAAGCCTTACTTTCAAGAGCATCCAGTCACTGTGGTTTGCACGGCCCCACTTGCCGAGATCATTGGAAGCCGAGATGCTTCTGGCCGAGTGGCCAAGTGGGCCATAGAGCTGGCTCCCTACACTATCCACTACCAGCCCCGCACCGCCATCAAGTCACAGGCACTGGCCAACTTTCTCGTCGACTGGGCCGAGACCCAGTACCTACCTCCAGCGCCCGACTCCACCCATTGGCAGATGCATTTTGACGGCTCCAAGATGCGCACCGGCTTGGGAGCCGGCGTCGTCCTCACCTCTCCTAAAGGCGACATTCTCAAATACGCACTGCAAATCCATTTTGCCGCCTCCAACAACATCGCCGAGTACGAGGCGCTCATTCACGGGCTCCGGCTTGCCAAAGAACTTGGCATTCGCTGGATCTTGTGTTATGGCGACTTGGACTTAGTGGTCCAACAGTCATCTGTCGACTGGGACGCCAAAGATGCAAACTGATGTCTACTACACAACCTTCTTCATGTAGACGTTGTTGGGCCTCCAAGTGCAGAGGTTTGTAGGACAGTAGCAAATTTCCCTCAAGTGGATGACCTAAGGTTTATCAATCCGTAGGAGGCGTAGGATGAAGATGGTCTCTCTCAAGCAACCCTGCAACCAAATAACAAAGAGTCTCTTGTGTCCCCAACACACCCAATACAATGGTAAATTGTATAGGTGCACTAGTTCGGCGAAGAGATGGTGATACAAGTGCAATATGGATGGTAGATAAAGGTATTTGTAATCTAAAAATATAAAAACAACAAGGTAACTAATGATAAAAGTGAGCGTAAATGGTATTGCAATGATAGGAAATAAGGCCTAGGGTTCATACTTTCACTAGTGTAAGTCCTCTCAACAATACTAACATAATTGGATCATAAAATTATCCCTCAACATGCAACAAAGAGTCACTCCAAAGTCACTAATAGCGGAGAACGAACGAAGAGATTATGGTAGGGTATGAAACCACCTCAAAGTTATTCTTTCCAATCAATCCGTTGGGCTATTCCAATAAGTGTCACAAACAACCCTAGAGTTCGTACTAGAATAACACCTTAAGATACAAATCAACCAAAACCCTAATGTCACCTAGATACTTCAATGTCACCTCAAGTATCCGTGGGCATGATTATATGATATGCATCACACAATCTCAATTCATCTATTCAACCAACACAAAGAACCTCAAAGAGTGCCCCAAAGTTTCTACCGGAGAATCACGACAAAAACGTGTGCCAACCCCTATGCATAGGTTCCCAATGTCACAAAACCCGCAAGTTGGTCACCAAAACGTACATCAAGTGGCACGTGGTATCCCATTGTCACCACAGATATCCACGGCAAGACATACATCAAGTTTTCTCAAGTCTTTAAAGACTCAATCAGATAAGATTACTTCAAAGGGGAAACTGGATTCATTACAAGAGAGAAGAGGGGGGAAGAAACATCATAGGATCCAAATATAATAGCAAAGCTCGCGATACATCAAGATCGTATCATCTCAAGAACATGAGAGAGAGATCAAACACATAGCTACTGGTACATACCCTCAGCCCCGAGGGAGAACTACTCCCTCCTCGTCATGGAGAGCACCGGGATGATGAAGATGGCCACCGGAGAAGGATTGCCCCCTCCGGCAGGGTGCCGGAACGGGTCTCAAGATGGGATCTCGTGGATATAGGAAGTTGTGGCGGTGGAATTAGGTTTTTGGATCCGTCTTTGGTCTAATGGGGGTACGTAGGTATATATAGGAGGAAGGAGCATGTCGGTGGAGCTCTGAGGGGTCCATGAGGCAGGGGGGCGCGCCCAGGGGGGGCGCCCTCCACCCTCGTAACCTCCCCGGAAACTTCTTGGAGTAGGGTCCAAGTCTCATGGATCACGTTCGGTGAGAAGATCACGTTCCCAAAGGTTTCATTCCGTTTGGACTCCGTTTGATATTCTGTTTCCTCGAAATACTGAAATAGGCAAAAAACAGTAATTCTGGGCTGGGCCTCCGGTTAATAGGTTAGTCCCAAAAATAATATAAAAGTGGAAAATAAAGCCCAATATAGTCCAAAATAGTAGATAAAGTAGCATGGAGAAATAAAAAATTATAGATACGTTGGAGACGTATCACAAACATGGCAAGTTACCGTTTCCTCGGGCAGGAACTCAGTGGGTATTTCAAGGGGTGCGAGTTCCTCCATGTGCCAAGAAACGACAATGACCAAGCAGACGCCTTTTCACGAATCGGCTCTACCCACCAAGCAATACCATCTGGCGTTGCCCTTCAACGCCTCCTCAAGCCGTCTGTCAAGCCTTCACCAGAATCAGACTCCATCTTTGTGCCGGCTCCTCCTGAGGAGGTCGGATCCGACTCCAGAGCCCTGGCAGACGGTACGGGGATTTTGGCAGATGGCCCCAAAGCCGGCACAGTCGAGGCCGGCCCAGGGACCACAGTACCCGGCCCGGGGACTGTGGCGACGGACTCGAAGATTCCAGAACTTGGCCCAAGAGCCGCGCCAGTCGGCCTGAGGACTTCATTAACCCAGCAAGTGGTTGTTGACTCCAACCCACCGCCTCCCAGCCCAACCGCCCTAGTCCAAGTCGCAGTTCTGGCAGTCGAAGAAATAGCAGCACCCTCATGGGCCCAGCCCATCCTCAAATTCCTGGTGAGCAAAGAGCTGCCGACTGATGAGACCTCAGCTCGGCAAGTACAACACCGAGCGGCAGCCTACACCATAGTCAACAGAGAGCTGGTCAGGCGCAGTGTCACTGGTGTAGAGCCAGAGCAAGGCCAAGCAATTCTCAAAGACATCCATCAAGGCGAGTGTGGCCACCATGCGGCTTCAAGAGCACTCGTCGCAAAAGCCTTTCAACACGGTTTCTTCTGGCCGACTGCCTTAGAAGAGGCCAAGGAATTGGTCCAAAAATGCAAAGAGTGCCAGAAATTCAGCTCCAAGCCACACCAGCCAGCTTCTGCACTCAAGACCATCCCCATTGCCTGGCCTTTCGCAATTTGGGGTCTAGACATGGTGGGACCATTCAAGACAGCACGAGGTGGCTTAACTCACTTACTTATCGCAGTGGACAAGTTCACCAAGTGGATAGAAGCGAAGCCAATCAAGAAGCTGAACGGTCGAACTGCCGTGACTTTCATCTCCGATATCACAATTAGGTATGGCATACCACACAGCATCATCACCGACAACGGCACAAATTTTGCCAAAGGCGCCTTGGCCCGTTTTTGCGCAACCCAGGGCATCCGACTGGACCTAGCGTCCGTCGCCCATCCACAGTCAAACGGCCAGGTGGAGCGAGCAAACGGCCTCATCCTGTCCGGCATCAAACCTCGGCTGATCGAGCCTCTGGAGCGCTCGGCTGGCTGCTAGCTTGACAAGCTACCAGCCGTCCTATGGAGTCTGCGCACAACTCCAAACAAGTCAACCGGCTTCACGCCTTTCTTCCTCGTCTATGGTGCCGAAGCCGTCATCCCAATGGACATAGAGTTCGACTCCCCATGAGTCACTATGTACACCGAGGAGGAAGCAGAAGAAGCACGACAAGACGACATCGATCTGCTGGAAGAGGGCCGGCTGTTGGCACTCAGCCGGTCCAGCATCTACCAGCAGAGCCTGCGCCGATACCACAACAAGAAGGTCAAGCCAAGATCTTTCCAAGAAGGCGACCTTGTGCTCCGCCTGATCCAGCGAATAGCCAACCAGCACAAGCTGTCGGCGCCTTGGGAATGCAAATCTCCTCCGAAGATTTTACAGTTGATGCAGTATGTACCATGCTACCTTTTGTATTAAAAGTACCAAGACGTCGGGCCCCCCGAGACGAGCTCGGGGACTGCCCTCTTTTGTATGTATGATAAAAATTATGCCTACAAGTATGTTACTTTTTGTTATGCCGCTTGGCACCGGGCTCAACAAGTCGGCCCGGGGACTTGCCGCCTTGCACTGTGAAATGCTTCCTGTAGCCGGACAAGTAGTGTGTAACGCCTAAACCGTCTCCTGTCAGAAGCCGCAGCTCGCAGAGCGACTGTATGGTGGGCAGAAGTAAGGAAGAATGGGCGTTCGCATGAAAAATGGCTAAGGACTCAAAGCATAAAACATAGCTCAAGACGGCTTCCAGCCTTTTTTCGCAAACCGACTCTTGAATAGTCGGATTGCCGCCTTCTATTCAACTTGCTCAAAAAAACGGCTAAGTACTTTCCTTCCCAAAGTAGCCGAGCATTTGATCCAGCGGAAGTCCGTAGAGCGGCTGTCCGATTGGCAAGACAGGAAACTAAGGGAAAGCGGCAAAGGAAAAAAGCCAAAAGAGCAATGAGCAAGAAAAGATAGAATTCGGATAAATATTTACATAACATAGGCCCTTGGCCGAATCTTCGAGCAGAAGTTCAAAATACACCCCGCGGGTGGAATTGTGCAAATTAACAAGTTCTTCAAAGACTAGTAAAGTAGATAAAATAAAGATAAGGAGGCAGCTTAGGAAGCAGCAGACGGATTTGGAGGGTTGGAGGAGGTGGCAGCGTCAGGCGTTGGGGCGGCCGGCAGGGTAGTCTCGGCTTGATCGCCTCCGGCGGCAGTCGGCTCGGTCGCACGAGGCTCGTTGCTGGAGGCGCGGTCGAGCTGAGGCTGGCTGTCTGCTCCTTCTTCTGGTGCTTCCGTCTCACCTCCGTCCTCCGCCTCGCCTTCCTTCTCGACGCTGGAGCCGATCACCTCCGCCGAGTCCTTGCCGTAGTCTGGGTTCATCCCAAACCACTCCAGTGGTACCTCCTCGCCGTCTTCAGACCGCTCGGGGACAAAGATGCTGGTGTCGGTGTACTCAGCGATCGCCGCGGCACGCTTGACGAGGGCGTCTTCCGCGGCTGCCAGCTCCGGTTGGGCCTCTGACCGGAGGGTGGCCAGCCGGTCTAGATCCATCCCCGGATACCACGCCTTGACGAACTCCAAGGCCCGACGCGCTCCAGCTCGGGCCGAGGAACCCTTCCAGGCCTCAAGACGACCGGCCGCGACCTCTAGCCAGTCGGCAGTCAGGCTGGGGGTGCGTGGAGCCTGCATGTCCGGCCACAGGGAGGCAATCGCCTGGGCGCCTACACGTTGAAGCCGGTGCAGCATCCGGTGAGTCGGCCGAAGTCGAGCCTCGATGCTCAGGATATGCTCGTCAAGGATTCGGGGGGCATCGGCGGCGATCTCTGCACCTTCCGCCCTCCGACCTTCACAGTCGGCCTCGATGGCTTGGATGGCGGCCTGAGAGTGCCCAGGAAAGAAGTCTGCCAAGACAGAAGAAACGAAGAAGCAAGTCAAAAACCAGGAGTCGGCACGACTTATAATCGGCAGCTCAAAGAAAGAAAGTAAAGAAACTCACCATCAACGATGTCTTCAATCTCATGGAAGCCGGAGGCCAGCATCGCCTCCTTGTCAGACCAGGAGGAGCGCTTGCTCGCGAACTCGGCCAGAAGGGCGGTTTCCGTCTCTTCCGCCTCCTTCTGCGTCTTCGCAAGCAGCTCCCTCTGCTCTGCCAATTGAGTGACCAGCAGATCACGCTCTGTGGCGAGCTTGCTGCACTCCTCCGCCTTGGCGTGCAATGCGGAGTTGGCTTCGCTCAGCTGCTGTTGAAGAGCAGCGTTGGATCCTGAAGAAAAGGAAGAAAGAAGGCGTTAAGTCATCAATAAAGAAGGTCGCCAGGAAGATCCGGCCCAACTGCTCAGCAGTCGGCCCGAATCTCGGGGACTACAGCCCGCGGGTGCGCCAGCGCGCCCCCGCAAAGAAGAAAAAAGGACTTACTCCGGCTCTCTGACAAGTCGGCGGTCTGCTTGCCCAACTCTTCAATGTTACGATTGAAGGCAGTGACGCGGAGGTTGTGGTAGTCCTGCGACGAGCGTTTCAGACAAAAGTTAGTACACAGAGTTCATCAATTGGAGTTCCGGCCGCCTGCTCAGCAGCCAACCCGATACTCGGGGACTACACCCAGTGGGTGCGCTGGCGCGCCCCCACAGAGAGGAACAAGAATACAAGGACCAAAGGAAAAAACATACCCGGACGGCTGCCCGCGATGCTAGGTACGCCTTGGTGCAATTCTGGAGAGCGTCGCCCTCAGCACGAAGCTTCGCCTGGACGTCCAGAAGCGCCTGGTTCAGCGGCCCTGTGCCACCTCCTCGCACCCACCCAATGGGCGCAGCGCTCGTCGCTTTGGCGTCTGGGATCGCCGAGCTGGCGGTGCCGGCCTCCAAGGGGCGGGGTGCCGAGGTCGCCTTCTCAAGACAGCGGCGTGTTGGCGAGCCGACTTGAAGAAGTAGCCTCGCCACGGCCTCATCTTCAGTCGGCGGCACTGGAGGGTCCGCTGGCTGTTTGCCCTGCGCGCTTTCAGATGGTGGCGGAGGCGGCGGCAGAACGATCATGTCTGGCGTAGAGGAGTCGCCGCCTTCCCTCTCCAGGACAGGGTTCTCGCCGCCGGCTCCCCCAGCCTGCCCCTGAACTCCGGAGGCGGCGGCGCAGAGTTCATCGGGGGAACGAACACCGCCGATTGGCGGCGCGCGGCCTCCTCAGCCTGCCGCTTTGACGCGACGACAGCTTCGGCCTCCGCCAGTTTCTTCTTGGCAGAGGCCTCCGCCTTAGCGGCCTCCGCCTTATCCAGGCGGGCGGCCTTTTCTTCGTTGCGCTTCTCCTGCGCATTCCGCTCCGTTGCCTCCCGGAGGTCAGCAGCGGGGTCAATCCGCCGAGTGGTGGCGGACGTCTCCGCTGACCCCATGACGAAGGCGGCAGTGACCCTCTCAAGAGTGAGGGGAGCCCTGAAGCAAGAGAAGCAAGCGAAAGGCTCAGACAAAGCCACAAAGAAAGAATAAAGCGTTGAGACAGAATACTCACACGGAGACCAGTGGCGGCTTCTTCACTTCCTTACGGAAGCGGATGGCCTTCGCAGCCGCCTCATCCCGCCGGGTCGCCGCAGCCGAACTCTTGGGCTTCTTCGGCCGACTGCCGAACAAAGTCGGCACGGCCCTGCGCTTCTTCCCACCGCCTAGAGCACCCGGTGCGGCAGAAGAGCCCGCGCCGGGATGGCCGGCTCCTCATCATCGTCAGGCCAGTCCTCTAGACTGGCCCCGAGCCGCGGGCCGCCTCCTCCCTCGGTGTTGTCTTCCAAAGCCGCCGCCCCCAGATCGGGGTCGTCGACGTCGCTCTCCGCCCGGTCGGCAAGGAACTCGCGGGCCGGCCCCGAGGTGCCGGCTGGTCGATGGAGGAGGGGATTCTGACCAAAGCCGACTGGTCAGGTCGCACAAACAGACTCGGCAAGAAAGAAGACAGACTCGGCAAGAAAGAAGACAACTCGAAGAAAGAAAGAAAGGGCAACTCACTGTAGGTGGGGGGTTGGCGTGGGAGTACGGCTCCTTGCCGAACTGCCAGTCCTCCAACAACTTGCTGTCCGAGAGGTAGTTCACCATGTAGGCCACCTCCTCGTGAGGCATGTCCTTGGTGCACATCCGACTCGGGTCACGACGCCCGCTCATTTGGCATATCATGTGGGGGCGGCTTTGGAGCGGGAGAACTCGGCGCGCCATGAAGGCGGCCAGCAGGTCCGGACCGGTCAGGCCCTCCGACTGTGTCAGCACTCGGAGTCATGTGACTGCGCCGGCTCCCGCAAGCGTCAACGACTTGGCCCAGTACGACCAGTTGGGAAGTCTCCCAGCCGGCGGGCCGGCTTCAAAAGCCGGCAGGTTGACCCAATCGCCCCCCGCGAAGACGCTCTTCATGTAGAAGTATGATCGCTGCCACATCTTCACCGACTTTATCAGCTTGATGGTGGGGAAGGGGTTGTCGGCTACCGATCTTTGCCCGGCGATGAACGCGCCGCATTGAGCCGGCACACCTGCAGCCTGGGTGCCGAGCTTGCAGTAGAAGAACTCCCCCCAGAGCTCGAGGGTGGGGAGGACTCCGAGGAAGCCTTCGCACAAGGCCACGAAGGCGGACAGTAGCACCACCGTGTTGGGCGTGAGGTGGTGCGGCTGGAGGCCGTAGAACTCCAGAAAAGAGCGGAAGAAGCTGCTCGCCGGCAGCCCCAATCCGCGCAGGCAATGCGAGTGGAAGATGACCCGCTCGCCCTCCTCCGGCGCTGGGGAAATCTCCTCCCTCGGCGCAAGACGCACCCGCACGTAGTCTTCACCGGGGAGCTGACGAGTCTTGCGGAGGAACTCGATGTGGTCATCGTGAACTTCGGAGCCGTCCCAGGTGCCGGAGCGCACCGGGGGAGGCGCGGCGGCAGAGGAAGAATTCATCGCGAGCTGATCGCCGCGGCGTTCGTCGAAGCTTGGGCACACGGCGGAGCGAAGAAGAAGAAGAAGGAGGAGAGCGAGGAGTAGTGAGAAGGAGGAGAGCGAGGAGCAGTGGGAAGGAGGGGCGCGCGTGCTCTACCGCGCCCCCTCTTTCCGCTACTTATAGCCTCGTGGGCTGCGAAGCCGAGGGGGCGGCCGTGGGATTTACTGCGCCCACGACCCCACGACCCCCACGTTCCACGACAAAGTTACTGCGCACAGTAACTCCACGGGAATCCCAACTGTCCGCCGGGACCACAACGGATCCGCTCGGGCGCTGAGGCGCGATAGTGGCGGGCCCCGCCTACGGGCCTGTCCTGCAGCCGCGCGTAGGCTGGCAGGATGGCCCAGCCACGTGTCATCGCATGACAGGCCTAGAGCGGGCGACGGCCTGGAGGCTTAGCCAGCACGCTACTTGAATCCCACCGCGACGTTCGAAATATTGTGCGAGTCAGAATTGGGCGAGGCCGACTCCTTCTAGACGGCCCGGCAGAAGTCAACGAAGAACCATGTATCGAGTACCCGGAAAGAGAAACTGCTGAGGCTTCTCGGCCGATCACCCGCGGCGCCTCACCAGCTTCGGGGACTACTGTCGGAGAAATGGGCCACGAGTAGGCTAACCCGAGGCCCAGAACCTTTCAAGACATGGGGCAGGCTGCGCCCCTCAAGACCCCAGGACGAAGAGCCGCCTTCTGAGAAGTCGGCGGCAAGACGGCCGACTGCCCACACACGGCCGAGTCCCAGGGACGACTTTAGGATAAGCCGACTCCTGACTGGCGACTTCCAGAGAAGCCGGCTTTGGGGAGTCGGCCCACGACTCCAACAAAACCCCATGACCTCATCAAGAGGGACGGGGCAGGGGAGTGGCTACAACGAAGCCCGCTCCCGCCCCTTACCAAGGGCAGGCATGGCCACCGCACGCCGTACCCAGGAAGATCTCCGTGCGGCGCGGTACTGTCGCCATGCCGGCCCTGACATCAGCGCCGAAGGACCGAATCTTGCGCCCATGATGGCTTGTCTGTACGGCCTTGGGGCATCGGGTCCCACCAGCCAACGGGACCCCAGAAGACAGCAAGTGCACCACCATTCAGACCCGTTGGGAGCCGGCCCCCGGGAGTCGGCCAAGCCCTCCCCCGGGGCCCACGCGCCATTAACCAGATGTGAGGAAGAGTGGCAACAGTGATCGCCCGCCAGGCGGCGGGGCTGTTGCCACGACTCCATGATCAAGACCGCGTCATCAGAAGCACGACTACAGTAATCAGCAGCCGGCAAGACCCGCCCGCGGCGGACACGGCCTGACAGCTCCGTACCAGACCAGTCGGCGGGGCCCACCAGTCGACGGTCCCCAGCGATTGGCGGAGAAGACGGAGGCCAGAGGCACTGACGGCTGGGCCCGCGCCCAGACGGATTACCATTGTACCCCTGGGGGGTAGGCCTATATAAACCCCTGAGGGCACCCATGCAAAGGGTTGGAATCCATTAGTTCTAGGCCAGATCATATAGGAGGGAGAGAGCTAGCCTTGCCCTCTCCTACCTCCAGGAAACAGCTTAAGGAGCAATCGTGTAAATGCCTTGCCATAGTGATCATGCGGAGACCCCGCAGAGCAGCAGTAGGGGTGTTATCTCCCCGGAGAGCCCTGAAGCTGGGTAAGATTCGCCGGCGTGCATGTCTGCGCCTAATCCCGTTTCCAGGCACCGGCGATGTTCTACTCGCCCCCACCATGATAAGCCATCCTTTGGCATATGTCGCACCCAACCCCCGACAGTTTGCAAGATAATAAAGAGTAAGTAAATAAAAAGTAGGGGCTGTTTAGATAAAGAAACAACTAAGTTAGTTTTAGTAAAGAGCTTTTTGTTACGAGAAAGTTATTTGTCCCTAGGCAATCGATAACTAGACTGGTAATCATTATTGAAATTTTATATGAGGGAGAGGCATAAGCTAACATACTTTCTCTACTTGGATCATATGCACTTATGATTGGAACTCTAGCAAGCATCCGCAACTACTAAAGATCATTAAGGTAAAACCCAACCATAGCATTAAAGTATCAAGTCCTCTTTATCCCATACGCAAACAACCTACTTACTTGGGTCTGTGCTTCTGTCACTCACGCCACCCACCATAAGCAAATCATGAACATATTGCAAACCCTATAGCGGGAATCCCTCACGCTTGCGCAACACGGAGAGCACCATAGGATAGCACCAATAATAAAACATGCAACTCAAACCAATCACGATCATCAAATAACCCGTAGGACAAAACGGATCTACTCAAACATCATAGGATAGCCATACATCATTGGGAAATAATATATAGCATTGAGCAACATGTTTAAGTAGAGATTATAGCGGGTAAGAGTGAGGTTACACCGCTGCATAGAGGGGGAAAGAGTTGGTGATGATGGCGGTGAAGTTGTTGGTGAAGATTGCGGTGATGATGATGGACCCCGGTGGCACTCCGGCGCCACCGGAAGCGAGGGGGAGAGGGCCCCCTCCTTCTTCTTCTTCCTTGACCTCCTCCCTAGATGGGAGAAGGGTTTCCCCTATGGTCCATGGACTCCATGGCATGGGAGGGGCGAGAGCCCCTCCGAGATTGGATCTCTCTCTCTCTCTCTCTCTCTCTCTCTCTCTGCGTTCTCAGATTCTTCCCTTTCACCGTTTCTTACATTCCTGGACATCCGTAACTCCGATTGGGCTGAAATTTTAACACGATCTCTATCCGGATATTAGCTTTCTTAAGGCGAAAGAAGGGCATCAACCGCCTTACGGTGTGGCCACAAGGGTCAGGGGCGTGCCCAGGGGGTGGGGCGCGCCCCCTGCCTCGTGCCTCCCTCGGGCACAGTCTCTCGTGGATTTTTCTTCCCAAAAATCATATATATTCCAAAAAAATCTCCGCCAGTTTTTATCCCATTTGGACTCCATTTGATATGGATATTCTGCGGAACAAAAAACATGCAACAAACAGGAACTGGCACTGGGCACTGGATCAATATAATAGTCCCAAAAATAGTATAAAAATTTGCCAAAAGTATATGAAAGCTGTAGAATATTGGCATGGAACAATCAAAAATTATAGATACTATGGAGACATATCAATTGCCTAAGATACCGGAAGGTTATGTTATGAGTGACGAAGCAACTAGAGATATTCTTGCTTGCAATGATAGAAATGACCTAGAGAAATTACTACACAAGTATAAAGAAAAATCTCTGAATGCTAGAATGAAATGTGATCCTAAGTTTGCTACTTAACCTATATTTATTGATGACAGAGATTATGAATTCTCTGTTGACCTAGAGTTAATTACTCTGGTTGAATTTGATCCTTTCGATGGTTATGAAACTGAAATTGTTGTGGCATATCTTACTAAGTTGAATGATATAGCCACCCTTTTTTACTCTTGATGAGAAAACTCGTTATTACTTTATTATCAAATTATTTCCTTTCTCATTAAAGGGTGATGCTAAAGCTTGGTACAATACTCTTGCTCCTGGTTGTGTGCGTAGTCCCTAGGATATGATTTATTACTTCTATGAAAAATATTTTCCCGCTCATATGAAACAAGCTGCCTTACAAGAAATATTTAACTTTGCTTAAACTAAAGAAGAGAGTCTCCCACAAGCTTGGGGGAGGCTTTGCCAGTTTCTTAATGCTTTGCCTGATCATCCTCTTAAGAAAAATGAAATACTTGATATCTTCTATAATGGACTAACCGATGCTTCTAGGGACTTCCTAGATGGTTGTGCTGGTTGTGTTTTTAGGGAATGAACTGTTTGACAAGCTGAAGAATTATTGAATAACATATTGAAAAATTATGGTGATTGGACTACTCCTGAACCACCGCCTAAACCCACTCCGAAGAAGAGGGGTATATTATATCTCAGTCCTGAAGATATGCAAGAGGCAAAGAAATCTATGAAGGAAAAATGTATTAAAGCCGATGATGTTAAAAATTTACCTCCTATTGAAGAAATACATGGGCTTAATACAACACCAATGCCTAAGGTGGTAGAGGTAAATTCTCTTATGAAGTTTAATGATAATGATTATCCTCACAATATGCATCCTAACAGTGCCTTTATGAGTTTGAAAACTACATTAGGAAACAAGATCACTTCAATGAAAATGTTATGAAACAATTGAAATACAATTCTGATATGATTGCTCACTTGAGTGACTTGTTATTTAGAATATCAAATGATGTTAGAGGTGTTGGAAAACATGCTTCTATGGTTCAAACTCAGTTAGAACAAGTTGCTAAATCTCAAGATGAATTGCTTGATGAAATGAATAATAATATGCATGACTTTGCTGTTAGAGTTGCAACTGGAGGAGGTAAAATGACTCAGGAACCACTTTATCCTAGGGGACACCCTAAAAGAATTGAACAAGATTCACAAAGAGCCAACACTAGTGCACCTAGTTCTTCTAGGAAGAAAAAGAAAAAGAAAAATGATAGGACTTTGCACACTTCTAGTGAACCTGAAATAGAAAAACCTCATGATAATGAAAATGAAGTTTCTATCTCTGATGCTGAAACTCAATCTGGTAACGAACACTCACCTAATGACAATGAAAAAGATAATGATGAGGTTCATTAAGACTCTCAACCAACCAATGATAAAGAACCAGACAATGATGTTGAGATAGAACCACCTGTTGATCTTGATAACCCACAACCTAAAAATAAAAGATATGACAAAAGAGACTTTGTTGCTAGAAAACACGGTAAAGAAAGAGAACCGTGGGTTCAAAAACCTATGCTTTTCCACCCAAGTCAACTAAAAAGAATGATGATGAAGAATTTGAACGCTTTGCTGAAATGCTGAGGCCAGTCTTTTTGCGTACTCGCTTGACTGATATCTTGAAAATGCCTCCTTATGCGAAATATATGAAAGACATCATCACTAATAAGAGAAAAATACCGGAAGCTGAAATCTCCACTATGCTTGCTAATTACACTTTTAAAGATGGAGTACCCAAAAACTTGGAGATCCGGGATTACCAACTATACCTTGCTCTATCAAAAAGAATTATGTGAAAACTGCTTTGTGTGATTTAGGAGCTGGTGTTAGTGTTATGCCTTTCTCTTTGTATAAAAGACTTGATTTGAATAAACTCACACCTACTGAAATATCTTTGCAAATGGCTGATAAATCAACTACCATACCTATCGATATCTGTGAGGATGTGCCCGTTGTTGTTGCTAATGTTACTATTTTGACTGACTTTGTTATACTTGAGATGCCCGAGGACGACAACATGTCGATTACCCTTGGTAGACCCTTCTTAAATACTGCAGGTGCTGTTATTGATTGCAATAAAAGCAAGGTCACTTTTCATATTAATGGCAATGAGAATAGGGTGCACTTTTCGAAGAAACAATTCCAAGTGAATGGTATTAATGTTATTGAAAATCTCCAACAATCACTATTGGAAGTTTTCAAATACCTATACCTATTGTCAAAAAAAAATATGAAATGCTTATTGTTGGGGAAATTCATATCCCCATTGAGGTATGCTACCTCCTGAGCACTGCGTTGGTTTTCCCCGAAGAGGAAGGGATGATGTAGCAAAGTAGCATAAGTATTTCCCTCAATTTTTGAGAACCAAGGTATCAATCCAGTAGGAGGCCACGCGCAAGTCTCTTGTACCTGCACAAAACAAATAAATCCTCGCAACCAACGAAAATAGTGGTTGTCAATCCCTATAAGGCCACTTACGAGAGTGAGATCTGATAGATATGATAAAGATAATATTTTTGGTATTTTTATGATAAAGATGCAAAGTAAAATAAAGACAAAGTAAACAACTAAGTAGTAGAAGATCAATATGATAAAAATAGACCCGGGGGCCATAGGTTTCACTAGTGGCTTCTCTCGAGAGCATAAGTATTCTACGGTGGGTGAACAAATTACTGTTGAGAAATTGATAGAATTGAGCATAATTATGAGAATATCTAGGCATGATCATGTATATAGGCATCACGTCCGAGACAAGTAGACCGACTCCTGCCTACATCTACTACTATTACTCCACTCATCGACCGCTATCCAGCATGCATCTAGAGTATTAAGTTAAAAATAGAGTAACGCCTTAAGCAAGATGACATGATGTAGAGGGATAGACTCATGCAATATGAAGAAAACCCCATCTTGTTATCCTCGATGGCAACAATACAACACGTGCCTTGCTGCCCTTACTGTCACCGGGAAAGGACACCGCAAGATTGAACCCAAAGCTAAGCACTTCTCCCATTGCAAGAAAGATCAATCTAGTAGGCCAAACCAAACTGATAACTTGAAGAGACTTGCAAAGATAACCAATCATACATAAAAGAATTCAGAGAAGATTCAAATATTATTCATAGATAGACTTGATCATAAACCCACAATTCATCGGTCTCAACAAACACACCGCAAAAAGAAGATTACATCGAATAGTTCTCCACAAGACAGGGGGAGAACATTATATTGAGATCCTAAAAGAGAGAAGAAGCCATCTAGCTAATAACTATGGACCCGTAGGTCTGAGGTAAACTACTCACACTTCATCGGAGAGGCTATGGTGTTGATGTAGAAGCCCTCCGTGATCGATGCCCCCTCCGGCGGAGCTCCGGAACAGGCCCCAAGATGGGATCTCGTGGATACAGAAAGTTACGATGATGGAATTAGGGTTTTGGCTCCGTATCTGATCGTTTGGGGGTACGTGGATATATACAGGAGGAAGAAGTACGTCGGTGGAGCAACAGGGGGCCCACGAGGGTGGGGGGCGTGCCTGGTAGGGTAGGGCGCGCCCCCTACCTCGTGGCCTCCTGTTTCGTGCCTTGACGTAGGGTCCAAGTCTCCCGGGTCTTATCTGTTGAGAAAATAACGTTCCCGAAGGTTTCATTCTGTTT
Organism: Triticum aestivum; assembly: GCF_018294505.1. Classification (NCBI taxonomy): domain Eukaryota; kingdom Viridiplantae; phylum Streptophyta; class Magnoliopsida; order Poales; family Poaceae; genus Triticum; species Triticum aestivum. Next base: position 146,329,870 of record NC_057809.1, read on the forward strand.
GGACTCTGTTTGATATTCCTTTTCTTCGAAATCCTAAAACAGGCAAAAAACATCAATTCTGGGTTGGGCCTCCGGTTAATAGGTTAGTCCCAAAAATAATATAAAAGTGGATAATAAAGCCCAATAATGTCCAAAATAGTAGATAATATAGCATAGAGCAATCAAAAATTATAGATACGTTGGAGACATATCAAGCATCCCCAAACTTAATTCCTGCCCGTCCTCGAGTAGGTAAATGATAAAAATAGAATTTTTGATGCGGAGTGCTACTTGGCATAATTTTAATGTATTTCTTCCTAATTGTGGTATGAATATTCAGATCCGAAAGATTCAAGACAAAAGTTCATATTGACATAAAAATAATAATACTTCAAGCATACTAACTAAGCAATTATGTCTTCTCAAAATAACATGGCTAAAGAAAGTTATCCCTACAAAATCATATAGTCTGGCTATGCTCCGTCTTCACCACACAAAATATTCAAATCATGCACAACCCCGATGACAAGCCAAGCAATTGTTTCATACTTTTGACGTTCTCAAAACTTTTTCAATTTTCACGCAATACATGAGCGTGAGCCATGGACATAGCACTATAGGTGGAATCACTACAAAAAAAACACTTCCGTGATGATACGTGTTTGTCACAGTAGGTCGCTTTTTTTGTCATGCATGTACATCCATGATAAATTTATGACAGAATCAAGATAGTCATACATGTGCTGTCGTAGAAGTGTTCCATGACATTACCAAAATTATCATCACGGAAGTGTCCACTTCCATGATGATAAATCGCGCGTCACACAAGTGCTTTCGTCAAGGGTGACCGACACGTGGCATCGACTGTAATGGAACACCGTTAAGCTATCGGGTCGGGTTTTGGATCCGATAACCTGTTAACAGCCCCGACCAATGGGGATTTTCCACGTGTAAAATCATCATTGGCTGGAGAAAACACGCGTCGACTCATCGTTGGGATAGATGTCAACCACTCATTGGACGGAAGGCGCCTATGATATGTCGACACGTGGCACGGCCCAACAGAGGCCCATTCCTGTGAAAAGGCCGACCCGTTTGACTTGGTCAAAAGCTGGCGGGCCGGCCCATGGAAAGCCTGTTAATGGCCTGTTCGAATATAGCCCATTGACAGCCCGCTAACCCAAGGCCCATTACACCCTATCTGAATTAGGCCCAGTAGCGTCATCTGGGCCATCCAATATGATTCCAGCCCGTTTTCACTTCTGGCCCATGTATGGCCCATGACGTCTTTCGGCCCATATGAGGCCCTATGTAACTCTTGGCCTACTAACGGCCCGTGGTGAAACTGGCCCGTAATGAACAGTGTATCACTTTACACCCATTAACGGCCCGTGGTGAAACTGGCCCGTAATAAACAGTGTATCACTTTATACCCATTAACGGCCCGTTATTCCGTTGGGCCGTTAACAGTCCATGTTATCTTTCGGCCTTCTCAGAGCCCATTTATTCTTGGGCTCATTTCCAGCATTCGTTTACTTACGGCCCGTTACTGTCATTTTCTGCTTGTGGGCCAAATTCAGCCCGTGGTTACAGTCGGCCCGTTTGTGGTCCGTTAATACGTTGGGCCGATTTCATAGCGTCATCAAATACGGCCTATTAACGATGGCCCGTTATGGTCGGCCCATGAACGGACGATTCCAACTCTAGCCCGTTTACGGCCATAATGCGGTCTGTTTGGCCCATGTTTGGCCAATCGATTATACGGCCCGTATAAGGCCCATTGATAATACGGCCCGCAGAAGGCCCATTGTTTCTACGGCCCGTAGAAGGCCCATTGTTTCTACGGCCCGTAGAAGGCCCACTGTTTCTACGGCCAGTAGGAGGCCCAGTGTCACTACAGTAAATATTAGCCCATGGTTATTGTGGCCTAGTTTTAAAAAATAGGTTATTGCAGCCACTAGCTAACCGCGGAAAAAGAACTGCAATGACTACAAGCAAACAAATAAACAAGACAACAAGGAAATAAATAAGCAAGCAACTAACGCTAGGCTATCACGGCTATTACACATATTACATCCACTGGGCATCAAAGTTCGCCACCAGTGCAAATATAGGGAACAAAGCAGCATATCATATACACTGGTTGTCAAAGTTGGCGACCAGCGCAAATAAACGCCGCAGCAAAACAAATCCAGAACTGAAACCACTTCAGAAGATCTCAAGAAACAATATCCTGGGTACCCATAATGCTGGCAAGATGCTTAGCAAGCTTATTAACTTTCTCTTGTTTGGCGCTTAAATCCTCCAGCGCTTGCTGTTGCACCAGAAAATATGCATCTGAATTCTGCAGGGACTTCCTCAGTCCTTCAGCTTCCTGTCGCAGCACATCTGATCGATGTCTTTCAACTTGAAGTTGAGACTCAAGAAGACGAACTGATTCAGGCAGCGAGTTCGAAGAGCTTGTGCCAGCAGTAGTGGCCAGTAACTCGAACACTACATCAAGACAGGACTTTTGGGTTCCCTCACTGTCGTCAAGATAGTTTTTATCAGCTTTCTTGGAGACCAACAGGGATGTCTCACTATCTTGAACCTTATCTGCATTACTTCCTTTACCATTGGATAACGCGGTACTGTTCTCCAATATTTTGTCCGCATTCTAAAAGAGAAACAAGCAGACACATCACATGTTTACCATGTTGTATATGAAACTCATTTTGGTAAATGAGTTCAGTAGTAAAGTGGACAGGATAACAGCATGAAACAAACATATATCTATGTACCATGGTCACTTTATGGTCTATACCATTCTAGTTTTTGTTGCCAAATCAAGATAGAGACACAGTTCAAATAATATTTGTTCAAGACAAAGCAGAATAGACAGAATATAAGTGTGGGTAACTATAGAGCAATAACAACACTTGTAATGTGCATGACATGAGAACATAACTGTTTATTCAATTGAAACTGAAATCAACATAGAGCAGGTTACAACAGCAAACCAGTTAAAGAAACAGGTTTAAAACATACCTGTTGCGCCATTGGAGTTTCAATTCCATCCTTCAAATTTGAAAATAGTTGGTATGAGTAAATACAGTCATGCAAGAGCAAAGGAGTATGAACCATAGCTACAGAACCTGACCTGAGAACAAATCTTCTTCTCCTTTAAGCGTTGAGTTGGGATTCGGAGTGGTGGTCCTCGTGCTTTGGGCACTGCAGTTCCCTTACTAACTGCTCGTGTTTGGGTGCTCTGTGGTGGAGACGGTGCTGTGTCAACTGGAACTGGGTTACTATCTGCCGGGGTTGGGGTTAGAAGGGGTGTAGCTGGTTCTCTGTCCAACTGGGTAGGGGTACAATCTGCGAGAGTCTGGGTTATGTGTGGTGGATCTGGTCCTTGGGCAAGTACAACCGTGGTTCTATCTGCATCAACTGGTAGCACTATCTTTTCTGAAGACCGTGTTGTTACTCCCTTAGATACTGCCATCACGCTCTCCAATTCAAATGGCTGATAAACAAGAAAAGTAATTGAAAGTATAGACATTGTATGATAGACAGGTGCAATGGATAGTGGGGAATAAAAGAGGGCATGAAATAATTCATATTTATGTTGTCTAACCAAACAGGATAGCATGACACAATTTCACATATATGATGGCTAACTAAACAGGATAGCATGACACAATTTCACATTATGATGGCTAACTAAAAAAGATGGAAAGACATAGTTCAAAATATGAGACTATGTAAACAGGATGACATGACATAACTATATAATGTGTTTATTAAATAGGTTGGCATGCCATAATTCACATACATTCACGGATAGAATGCCATAATTCAAAATATGATGACTGTAAACACTAAACAGGATGAGATGATATAACTATATGATGTCTTTATTAAATGGGTTGCCATGCCATAATTCAGATAGATGATGTGTATGTACTATGTAAACATGATGGCATGATATAATTCAAATATATGATTTATATAGTAAGCAAGTAAGCAGATGGCAATCCATATATGATGTAAAAACTAAGCAATGCAAGACAACATGCATGACATGGGTAATATAACCCTGCCAAGTTTGAGCATAGACCTCAGGGGGAAAATAGGACTGGTCATCAGTCTCTGAATCCTCCTCTGAGGAGCTCTCTGTAACCAGCAAGATGTCTGCTTCAGCAGGTAGCATTGTCTGCTCTGAATACCTTGTTTTCACTCCAGATACTTCCATCACCGCTTCAAATGGCTGATGCACAGGAAGAGTAGTTGAATATACAAACGTTGTCGCCAAATGGAACACGTAATACAAAAAAATGATAGCATGATATAATTCACATACATGATGATTGGCTAAACAGCATGGCATTGCATAATTCACATATATAATGCCTTTGCAACAAGATAGCATTGTATAATTCACATATATAATGTCTTGCAACAAGATGGCAATGCATAATTCACATATATGGTAATTAGACACTGAACAGGTGGCATTCACACAAAGCATGTCTAAACTAATCAAATGACATAGCAATGCGAGACACCATACGCACGATATGAGCAACATAACCCTGCCAAGTTAGAGCATACACCTCGGGGGGGGGAATAGGACTGGTCATCTGTCTCTGAATCCTCCTCTGAGGAGCTATCCGTAACCAGCGAGATATGCGCTTCGTCAGATAGCATAGTCTGCTCTGAAGACCTTGTTTTCACTCCAGAATTTGCCATCACCGTGTCAAATGGCTGATGCACACGAAGAGCAGTTGAATGTAATAACATTGTTGACAAATGTAATATGTAACGAAAAAAAGGATGGCCTGATATAATTTACATATAAGATGACTGGCTAAGCAGGATGGCATTGCAAAATTCACATATATGATGCCTGGCTAAACAAGATGGCGTTGCATAATTCACATAAACGATGAATAAACTAAACAGATGGCATTCGCACAAAGGATGTCTAAACTAAGCAGATGACATATTTGATGTATAAAGTAAGCAATGCAAGACACCATATGCATGATATAACCAACATCAGCATGCCAAGTTAGAGCGAAGACCTCAGGGGGTAAATAGGAGTTGTCTTCTCCTTCTGAATCCCCCTCAGAACAGATATCTTCCTCTCGATTACAATCCGAAATGCGTGGAGGGGGGCTGCCTTTGCGCCTACCATGGAGCGACGTCTGCATGAAATTTTATTGCCACACAAGGCTCGTCTCTTTTGCTCTACATGTTCAGTTCCATTGTTTACAATAACTGTCATGCATAGGAATAAAACATAGTGAGATTATGTAAGGAGTGCATGCAGAAATCCAGAGTGATGGTAGCAACCTGTGGATAGACCCAAAACCAATAATAGCAGGCAGATAATGGCTTCAGTTAAAAAATACAGATAATGGCTTCTTTACTGTTTGTTTCCCACCCAACATGAAACTCATAGTAGACACCGGAGATTAACCAGATAGTAGATAGATACTATTGATAGCGGCCCCGATATGTACCCCACAACCATTTAAAAACTCAAGTTTGACCATTAGTTTGGAGCTGACTCAGAGTCTAATCGGTGAACAGGACGATAAAGTAGCATGTAATATTAAGCGATGCATAACGTAAGCAGACACGAAAGAGTGCGACCTCTCTTGCGGACCCGTGTAGTCCTCGAGGTCATCTGCTCGGTTGATGATGGTAGTGCAGTTTTCATGGCTGCCAGCGGCGGGGAAGAAGATCTGAGGCGGCGAAAGACAGTCTGGAGGCCGGATCCCTGCTGTGCTGGACCCTTCTGTCGTTGGAGCAGCTGAGCTGGGGTGGACGACGGCGCAGCAGGAGCGGGACAAACCACGCAAGGTTTTCTTTGACAACTATCTGTAAGAGAAGTAATTCTGTAAGGGCTCGTTTGAATTGGAGGATTCCAACAATGCAGGGATAGGAAATAGACAGGAATAGGATAGGAATGCACGTGCAAAACAGAGAATTTAAAAACACAGGATTTCTGCCAATCTGGGTGTTTGATTCACAACAATTGGAAGATCACAGGATGCAAAGAAGCATGGTGAGATTAAGTCAAACCACAAGAAAATGTACGGTTATAATGCTATTATGCTACTATCTCTTAGTCTTGTGCTTCATGAATAGGAATTTGAAAAGGAGGACAAGTGAAAATTAAAATTCCTACGTTTTTTCTTTCAAGGAGACACTAAAGGAACAAATCCCTGTGCTCAGTGGACAATATATATAACATGTAGAGTAAAAAAGAGATGCAATAAGTGTACAACCTCTTTGGCGAAGCCATGTCGATCTCAGCGTGATTGGGTTGGCCGGTGAGGATGCTCTGGCTGACTTGGCTGTCGGAGGAGGGGAAGAAGATCTTAGGCGTCTGGAGATGGAGCCCGAGGTACTGCTCCGCTGTGATGGAGGGTTTCGTCATTGGAGTAGCTCCGGTGAGTTGTACGACGCCAAGGCTGAAGCAGGACAAGAGAGACAACGAACAACGTTAACCTGAGTGGAATTCTAATAGCATCTCCAATACATGACGTAAAATACATAACCACAAAGTGCTAGATGTAAAATACATCAACCGCTCATCTCTGAACTTAATTGTCGAAACTGAATTTAACTATCGAAACTGAACTTAACTGTCAAAACTGAACTTAACTATCGAAACTGAATTTTGTTGTCAAAACCGAATTTTGCTGTCTAAACTGAACGCACTAGCAAGGTGAGGCTACACGTCGGTCGACTGACTTTTTCAACTCTGGTCAGTCGATTTTGCAGCCGTTGGATACGAAATCAAGGGCCTGCGGTTCATCTTCAACCTCCACGCCCTGAGCCGGCCAAACAGCAGCCCCCCGCCGCCCGCGGGGCGCCGCCCCGCCCGCGCCGAAAACACTCCCCACCGCTGGTCCGCCGCCGCCCCGGCCATCCCTCTAGGCCCCCCGTGCTGAGCTTTTTCTCCGGCGATCCCCACGCCACTGCTCCGCCACCACCGGCGACCACCGCCCCCATCCTGAACCCTAAGATAGATAGTGGGGTACCTCTCCGGCGAGCCCCCCTCCCCGCTGCGGCTGGTTCTTCCTTCACCCCGGCGGCATCGGAGTGAAGTGTAGCTAAATCGGAGCAGCATCGCAAGCAAGAGCAAGAGCGAGAGCAGCAGCGCGAGCAAGAGCAATAGCAAGAGCAGACCAGGCAGGGGACCGAGAGCAAGAGCAGAGCAGCAGCGCGAGCGAGAGCTAAAGCAGCAGCAGGTCCTACTGATGTGGACGTCGCCGCCGAGGGAGCAATGTGGTGGAGGAAGTGGCCGGCGACGCCGCCGTGGATGGAGCCGCGCCGTGTCGGCTCGGGACCGAGCGCCGGCAGCACCGTGAGATCGAATCAAGAAGAAAATGCGGCGATTAGTGTACAACCTCTTTGGTGGCGCCGATTAGGCCGCAGCTTCATCCGAGGAAACGGTGATGATGATGCTCTTCCGATGGTGCAGGTGAAGACGGCGGTGTGGGAATGGAGGTGGCGCGAAAGACGAGGGGAACATCGGGGCAGCTCCTTGGAGGTGGAGGACGGGGTGGCTGAACCGGCGGGACGATGAGATCGACGACGGATCCTCATCCGGTACGGTGGATGAGGGACGTCGAGGTGTTGCTGTGGACGACGTCGTCGGGGAAGAGGCTCCGGCTGGGTGGCGGACGGAGCAGGGTGTGGGGTTTCGTCGCGGGTTTTTGCGGCCTCGGTGTACGAATGGGTGGGCGGATGGGATGGCAGTGGGGAACCATGGCTTAGAGACGCGCTTGTCCGAAATGTGGGGTAAGTTACGAAAGTACCCCCACCGATTTGAGGCGGTTCTTTCGGTTCAGGGGTACCACGGGCATTTCGCGTGTCGGGATTTCACAGGAGGTGGGAGTTTTCACGCGCGTTGTAATTTCGGAATAGCAAGGCGCGGGTTGAGATGGAGGGAGTTGTCGGAGCACAACGAGACAAAGATATATCTTAAATATTTCGGGCTAACAAGGCACGGGTTGAAATTTCCGGACAAGCCTAACGTGTACTGTACCAAATCAATGCGCCCTACAAATGTCATTCAAAACTTTGAATTCATGTTATGTTCAATTAAAATATTTCGCTACGTGTATAATGCATGCAACCTACTACTCAAATGAACGTTTTAGTGCATTCCAAACGTATATACTACCGCTTCAATATGAACTAAATTTGAATTCGTTTCTCTATTTGAATAAGATCTACAGTAATGATTGTTGTGAAGTCAAAGCATTTGAATTCGTTTCTCTGTTTTAATAAGATCTACAATCATCATTATTGTCAAGTTAAACCATCGTTTGTGTATTATCTTCACATCACACCACATGATTAGTCTCGAGTTACATATGAACTATGTGTACTATATGAACTCGAACTAGATTTTTTGAATCCACTTTATTTTGATTTCAAATCACATTACATTTCTAGCTCTAGCTAGATCTTCATAATCTAAACCATGTCTCATATGTATAATGTGTTTATCACATTATGTATGGTGCCCCGCCCCCTACGCCTACAAGTATTTAGATGTGAGTTGCAAACACCACACATTACCACAAATTCAAATAAAATGTGAGAATGTTCGATATATAGTATTGTTTAGATTGTTCGATATTTAGTTGTAAGCTGCAAACGCCACACATTATCACAAATTCAAATAAAATGTGAGATTGTTTGATGTATAGTATGGTTTAGATTGTTCGGCATTTAGCTGTGAGTTGCAAACACCATGCATTATCACATTATGGTATAACATGTGCACAACACGTGTATCACCGCTATATTCATGCATGCAATGTTTAAAACACTATGATCTCCTATTCAAATATATGAATCCGCTTTCATATCAAATTATGATCTTTGTTAGTCTCTTACACCCACACAATCCTCTAACCTTTGTAGCTACCACTAACTTTCTCTCGTGCATGCACACGCCCTCCTCGCCCTCCCCCTCCCTCGGCATTCTATCCACCGGGCACATTCATTTTTTTCTTTAGGTCGTTCTCCCAGAGTCTCCACAACTCCTTTCCGACACACACCGATCGATAAACCTCTCCAGCGATGCCTGCCTACAACATACAAACACACCTTCAATCTCCTCCTTTATGTGTCCTTGCCTCGTGTCTCTCATACGGTCAGACACACGTGTAAACTCTCGCCCCTCTTTTCATCGCTCTCTCACAACCGCACACTCCTCCCCCTATCTAGCTAGTAGTTGGGCCTCTCGCACCACCTCCTAGCTCCATTCTCTCTGTCTATCCGTCTCGCTGGGCCTTATTGCCTCTAACAAATGGACGTACACCGACCGATCTCTCGCTATACATATAGCTAGCTAGGTCCTTATAACTCGTTTTTACCCACACGTCAATCGATCTACCTCATTAGTTGTGTCTCTCCCTTCCTCCGACAAACAACAATTGATCTACCGATCTAGTTAGGTTTGCTTACCAAACACATGGTTCCCCTTCATCATCCATGGATGCGTCCCGACAGATCTATCACGCACAGGCACACACAGAAACACATCCCCACTCTTATTGATAACATTGCAGTTCCACCCTCAGTTTGTCTAGTAGGCCTCTCCCACCATCTTCGAGAAGCAACTCCATCACCCATCCAGCACTCTACCCCTCTCCCTCCCTCTCCCTCCCTCTCTCTCTCCTCTCTCTCTCTCCCATCATATTTCCCGTCCTTCAGTTATGTATGGATGTCGACCGATCTCCCTCAAGACATAGCTGGGTCTCTCCTTCTCAACACATATACGAGTCGTTCTACCTCTATAGTTAGGCCTCTGCCTACCCCTCCCACCACCCCCTCCCCCCCACACACACCGATACATCGAGCGCTCTAGTCATGTCTCCCTGCCACACACAAACTTGACGTGTGCCCTCTAACGTTCCGGTAGGCCAGTCGCCCTATATCTTTGACTTGTACACACACACAATTTCGATGGCTCTCTTCATCGATCTCGCACCCACCCACTTGATCCTCTCTTCGACTCTATCGATAGCTATGACCCCTCCCTCTCTTCTCGTGGATTGCCCGACCCTCTATGTATGATATGGATAGGCCTCCATTTCACACACATTGCATGCAAAATTTTGTTTGAGATGTCATCGACACATATTCCCACAAATAATTCACGAAATCAACCCCCCCCACCCCCCAAAACAAAAACACTCACGAACGCGGTTTGTATCTCTCACACACACCCACGTAGGTGGGGGACGTGCACGAAGAGAAGAGGTGCATGCACGGCGCACGTACTCCCGTCTCTTTCCCAACCACACCTGCGCGGGTACACGGTGGAGCTCATTTCTGTACGAAAAAGGCAGCCCACGTGGTAATTTGGCACGTGTATTGGTTGTCCACTTGGTGGAGGGAGGATCGTCTACCACGGGTGAATAAACAAATTGTGACTTGACGTGTTATGTTAAAAAAGAGGCAAACCATGTGGGGCCTACCTTAGAGGCAAGGCTCTATACACTGGCATACTTTTGATGTGTCCCGTCAACTCGCAGAACGAGGAGAAGCTTGCTTAGTATGCCGTCTCCCCCGCCCACGGGCGCGGTGGCTCGCAGGATGAGGTGAAGCTTGCTTACTACGCCTTACGCCCGCTCCCCCGCCCATGCGCGCGGTGGCTCGCAGGACGAGGAGAAAGATTTACTACTCCCTCCATTTACTCCTCATCCCTACTATATTGTTTGGAATATATATGTTCTTTAGTAGATTTCAATATGAACTACTAGTACATACTCCAAACATTGATGTATATAGACGTATTTTAGAGTGTAGATTCACTCATTTTGCTCCGTATGTAGCACTCTCCCTCGCCCCTCGACCCTCGCCCACGTGGTGGACGTGCAGCAACTCATTCGATCTCATATAGCCAGAATGATATATACTGCACTACCATTATTGCTCGACTTCCCGAAGAGGCGAAGAGACAATTGCAAGGTCAATATTTTGGAGATGCCAAGCGCAAGGTTATAGGAGAACGAGTAGTAGGTGCCGAGTCATTTATAAATAAAGTTTTTTTTCTTCAGTGGCACGTACGAAATATGATAGGTTCATATGGAGAGAAAAGGAGTACATAGTCAGGACGGGCCAGCCTACACGGTTGCTTGCTGGGGTTCCTCTCTTCACACTCTCTCATACAAAACGACTGTGGCCACATCTCTAACATCCCGGCGGATCACGTCCGCTTGGGGAAGGGGTGGATGCTTAGTGTAGATGCGGTGGTTGTCGCCGACGGTGAAAACCCACTGTCGGCACGTCCTGATCAGGGGGCCCCGCTGTTCTCTCTCACAAAGCCGGTGAGGTTGCCTTCGTCCCTTGCTCACTGCCGCGACGTGGGCAGTTGCCGCCTCCCGCCGCCCTCCTCAAGGTTGAGCTACATCCCTCAGGTACAACTCCCTTTACACCAGCTTGCACCACTGCTCCAGCTGCCCACATCACTCCCTGTGGATATTTCTCTACTTCTTTGCCCCGCACATACCTCTACTGGCTTCTACGTACTGTATTTGTGATGAGTTTATGTCTCATCAACTAGTCCCAGTAATCTTATTCTAATCATGCATATTCAATTTCTTTGCCACATGGATGCTCATCTCGATTTTGGTGAAACTGCACAAAATGATCCGATGGTCAAAAGGTTGCAAACTTCATTTATTAGGAAGATCGAACCTTGCCAGCAAATTGAAGCCTGGTCAGGGTTCACGGTTCAAGGGCTAGGGACTGCATGGATCGGTTTTTTCTTTAGCTACCTCTGTTCCAAAATAAGTGTCAACTTTAGTAGTAGTACAACTTTGTACTAAAGTTTGCACAAAGTTGAGAAACTTATTTTGGAACGGAGGGAGTACATATTTGCTATGATCTATCAATCATTGAGATGCAATAGCATGCATGTTAGTCTCCTTTGTATTTGATGGAATGTTGCAACGGGCAACCTTGGATGCAAGATACATGTAACCGAAGCTGGAAGCTTCATAGCATTGTACAAATTTATCTCGCTGATAAATTACAGTACGTACTATACTAGTACTTCCTCCGTTCCTAAATATAAGTCTTTGTAGAGATTTCACCATGAACCACATGCAGATGTATATAGATGCATTTTAAGTGTAGATTCATTCATTTTGTTCCGTATGTAGTGGAATCTCTACAAAGACTTATATCTACTAGTAATAGCTAGCCCCCACTACTAGGAATTCTCTATCCTCTCCTTGAGCCACGTCATCAAAATTTATGTAGCCGTTAGATGAAGTAAATCAGTCCATAATAGCCGTCTGATCTTGACGTTGAGAGGCTCCGCACTAAGACACATGCAAGCATGCAGAAATACCGTGCCACATGCATGTGAGTGGGTTTTAAATCACATCAACATGTCTGCATGCAAGCATGCACCGGTAGCATGCATGTAAGTGAGCTTTTAAGTCCCATTAAGATGTTAAAAAGAAAAATATAATACCATTATGCAGTAGAAGTTGCACTGGCGGAGCTACGTACGAACAAAACAATGCCATGGCCCGCCCAGCATGAGCCCAAAACACTAAAGTATAAGGGTAAAATTGGTCTACAAGGGTAAAAGTTTCAGGTGGCCTTTGGCTTGGCCCGCCCAGAAAATTCATTGTAGCTCCGCCACTGGAGTTGGCTGATCTTTTTTCCTTACGTGGGATGATCTAAATGATGATGGGAGTTTATTTAGTTTGGCTACCACATTTGTCATGCGGTTATAGAGTTTTTTTGTTCTATGAAATCGATAATTTTGTGCCGAGAGATATACCGCTGTTCCGCGCCAACGCGTGGGGACTCATCTAGTAATATTCAGGAACAGAGGGAGTACTATGTAAAGAGTTAGGTGTCGCACGGTGATAGTGTGAGGTGGGCCATGTAATCACTGAGCCTGCGTGTTTTCACTGCTCTTGCACGCCTCCGCTGTAAGAATGGAGAAAATTGTAATCTAGTAGTAGTAGTAGTAGTATACCTCCTTTCGCCGAAAGCGTGGGACATCCAGTAGTCCTACCACCTTAGTAATAAAGACCAATGAGCCGTCACATCACATAGACCCAGTAGTAAGTTGGACGGACGAAGCAACCATCACTCTTGTGCCAGTGAGAGGTCACGTCCGCTCTGCCCGGGCATGAATGCAACATCGATTCTTTGGAGCGGCGCTGACCGTTTCGGGCGGGAAGCGCGCGTGGGTGATGGAGGGGCTTTGGGTGTGCCAGGCTGGTCAGGAGCGGGCGTGGCAGCTGTCCGCATGTCCCTACCAGACATGCCCGGAAATGAGCGGATGCACCGACTCTCGCGCTCTCGCGGCTAAAATCATACACTGCACAACATCTCTCTGTAGGAGTAGGTCTATCTGTCGCTCTCTCAAACACACACATGGTGTTGAACACACACACACACACACACACACACACACACACACGCACGCACACGCACGCACCTTGGTCCCGATGCACCTTCTAACGTGACTTATTACACCTAGACGGAGGGAGTAGTAAGTATACGAGATACGGTGGCACACTGACTTAAGTCAAATACAAGTGGCCAAAATTTGTGTGCATGTTATAATAAGGATTCACTTAAAATAGTACGTGAGCGAACAGAGGGATCAATTGGACAGTGTTCCCGAGCAGTAGTGAGATGTGTGAGGTAAGATACACCGCTGGCGCTTTCAATTTTTCTTATTAATTTGTTTGTTTCACCCTCTGACTGGTGGGACCCAACGTACTACGTAGAGAGAGGTAAGGTGACTAAGCCTGCATTATTTCTGCACCACTGTGGATAGTCTTACCACCAAAGCCACATGACACGATTATGATTGAAATCCCAATGACTCCCCCACACACACACAAAAACATGGCATGCTTGTCACACGAATGCAGGAATGTATAAAAGGTTATTTCCCTCTCATTGAACATAACGGGAGGGTTGTGTAGCTGGTTAGCCTGTTCGCTCACTCTCTCGCCCTCTCCCGCTGGAGCCTCATCGCTTGTAGTTGCTCTCTTCACACTCTCACGCCCTCTCCAGATCTAAACAAGACTTCGTTGGCCTCTCTCTCCCCTCAATGCTGCTCAAAGAGCCGACAGGATCCGTCTGCCAGGAAGGGAAGGAGGCTTAACGCTGTCGCCGTCGGCGAGGGACTACCGGCGCAGCTGTTCACTTTCCACCCAGCGGCGGCGCGGGAGGGCCTCCGACCCCTTCTTCTTCGTCGTTGTCCCGTCGCCCACCAAACCACGCGCCCAAGAACCTTAAGGTATAATTTACTTACTCCACATGCATTGCTCTAGTTGCATGTATACCATGAATCTAGGACATGGTTCAAAGAGGAAAGGAGTGGTGGAAAGTAGTGGGAAAAGTTGTATATAGCATGAATCTAGGACGTGGTTCAAAGAGGAAATGAAGGGGGAAAGTTGTATAGCATTAATCTAGGACGTGGTTCAAAGAGGAAAGGAATGGGGGAAAGTTGTATCGCATAAATCTAGGACGTGGTTCAAAGAGGAAAGGAAGGGGCGAAAGTACTAGTTCAAAAAGGAAAGGAAGGGACAAGGCTGTAGAGTTTGAGCAGGACTAGATTTGCTGCGCTCACATAGGGAAATGCTCTAAAGATAACAAAACTAGGACCAACACAAATATGCTCCTTGGTTGCTTGTTCCTTGTTGCAACAGACTGTGCATGACCACAGTACATCGGTAGATGCACATGGTGCTGGTGCGTCCCTGTCCCGTGCAACTCATTAGCTGTTGTTAATCTAAGGCCCTGTTTGGTTAAAAACTCCCTAGTCCCTACCTGCTGGGTTCCAGGGACTAAACATGGACTAGAGGTTATTAAATGACATGCTAAAAGACCATGTTACCCCTAGTAATGAACTAATAGAGACAAGGTGCGATGCGTGGCAGGGGCAACTGTTAGAAAAAGTCCCAAAAAGACTCCCTCGGAGTCTTCTTTCTTTAGTCGCAAATGCCCACTTTTAGTCCCTAAAAGTTCCTCCTCTTTGGTTTAGATGGGACTGACACGGAGTTTTTTAGTCCCTACACCAAAATGTCCCTGTAAATAAACACCCTCTAATAATGCCGCTGGAAAATTGATGCAATGTCACAGTTAAAAGCAAATTACATGTTTAACGAATTTTATTGTTAATATAATCTCTATGTTAATATTAATCAATGCCATCGTTTGAGAAATGCTACTGTCTTGCTTTCTTTCCCATTTAGATAAGGTAGATGCTTCTTTTTGTTTGCTTCTGTGTCATCCATCGTTATTGACCACTAATTGTTTCCTTTGCACCTCTGTGTAAACAGGGTTATCTGCTTCACCTCGTTGCCATTGTGACCTTTTGTTGCACTGCACAAAACACTTTTGTTTTAAGAGTGTTTTTGTAGTGACCCGACCCGAATGGATCAAGTGCTCTGTGCTCAGGTGTCATCCCTGGATCAGTAATGCTGACACCACACAGTACATCGAAGGATTTATAGCAGAGTGGCAATCACACACTTATTACATCATTGTCTCAAAGAGAACTTTTACAATAAATATGGCTTAAGGCCATCTAATAACGATAACAGCGGAAGACTTGGAAGATAAATGGGTCCATCAACTCCAACGGCATCACTGAGTATAGGGCCACGACCTAAAAGCACTTTACTCGTCGTATGAAAAGTCTGCAACATGAGAAGTTGCAGCCCGAAAATGGGTCAGCACATGGAATATGCTGGCAATGTAACACATAGAGAGTAATGGAATGAAACAGCTATACTATATGCATATATGGCTGGTGGAAAGCTCTATGGTTACAGTTTTGCGTAAAGCCAGTTTTTCCCTACTGCAAAGGAATAAATTTGTTTAACTATCATGGTGGTTGTTAAACATCGAGAATGGTTGACAGCATTCCGATCCCAATTAAGTGAACAATTAAAACCCAACAACATTAATTAGAAGTAACATGTTGAGATTCACATGATATTCAAGTACTAGATACTCAAGTTGTCCATAACCGGGGACACGGCTAATCATGATTAGTTTGTACACTCTGCAGAGGTTTGCGCTCTTTTCCCCACATGACTCGATCGCCTCCGTTTGTTTTCTCGCACTACATGGTGTTTGAGAAACGGATGACCGAGACATAGTCTTTCAGAAGCACTAGCACCTTACATGTGGGGTAGACCCTACCTCCTACAACCCCTACATCTGCTAGTCCACCCCGTAAGAGTTCGCACAACTTAGTCAACTATGCCAGAGCCCATAGTAGCATGTGGCTGCACACGGAAGTTTCTAGCATGAATGATCTTATGATCCCTTTGAGCCTGGGTGGCGGTCCAAAATAAAATAGGCAAGTCCTGATAGACATCAGGTGCCTCAATCCACCCAGATGTGTGTTTAAGTTGCCACCTTAGATAAACCATTAAAATTATCAACTCACATCTGTCATGGATATCACTCACCCAATCCACGTCTACTAGCATAGCATGGCATAATAAGCAAACGTAGAAGTAACTCCCAAAGGTTTCATAATAATATAGGTGATAGGTACTACCTCATCTACTTCCCATCCCACAGTTTAATTAGATCCTAATCATGCAATGTGTGAGGATTTATCTAATGCAATAAAACTGGGTTGTAGAAAAGGTATGATCAAAGTGTTACTTGCCTTGCTGATGATCCGCGAGACCTAGGGTTTCGAAGTAACAAGCGGCGCAATCCGGGTGATCTATCGCAGACAAACAACAAGCACACAATAAGTACTCATCTAATGCACATGTAAAACTCGAACAAGAGAACGAACCAGAAAATTCAACTTAAGAACTCCGGTTGCAAAGAAAGAACGAACCGAACAAAGAAACGGAAAACAAAAGGCGGAAGAAAACAACTCGGTTCTAGCAAGTTGAAACTAGGTCAAATTTTACCGGGGCAAAAACTTGTTTAAGTTGATTAGACGGAACGGCGGTTTCGAAACGAAACTCCAGGCGCTTGAATCACCTGATTCCGATAAACGAGCGAGAAGAAAGACTAGAACGAAGATCGGATCTGAGATCGCGATCGCGGAATAAATCCAACAAAAAGAAAGAGACGAACGGTTAAACGAACGGGCGTCATTAACCGGGGAATAATCGGTGATCACGTTCGTTGAGACGAACGGTCCGAAAGAAGAACGAAAACCGATCTAGGGTTTTCGGAAAAGAAACCGAAAAAGAAACGGAAAACCGATCTAGAAACCGGAACGATTTAGAAAAGAACCGGAAAGAAAACGAATCGGAAGAGAAGAAAAGAATTGGAACAGTTTATAAGAAAACCGAACCGAGGGGATAAAAAGAGATGCGGTGCGGCTACCTCGGCGAGGCTCCGGCGAACGGCGGCGACGGCGGCGGCGGCGATGCACAAGGGCGGCGGCGTGGGTGAGGGGCGGCAGCGGCGGTGGTGAGGGGCATGGGGTGGGGCGCGGCTTGGGAGGCGCGGGGTGGTGTAGGGCTTGGGGTTTGATTTGATGTTTTGGAGGGGGGGTGTGGTACTTATATAGGTGAGGGGAGGGGGTTTCTTGGGGTAGGGGACAAGAAATAGAGTAGGAAAAAGGAAAACGAAACAAAGGAAAGGGGAGGGGCTAACCGGCCAGAGTCCCGCTGGGACTCGGCTTGAGCGAGGGGAGGCGGCGGCCTGGCGCTCCTGCGCCTGGCGCCTGGCGCACGGGAGGCTGGGGCGGCGGCTGGCCTGGCTCCTTTTTTTTAATCGGTTTCGCGCGCAGAAAAACACAGAAAAGAAAATCTAAACGAGCTCCAAAATTACTAAAGTAAATTTTCCCCGACTCCTAAAAATGAGCCGAACAAAAATGAACTTTTCTCCGGGCCTAAAATGCAATTTTTGAAAACGCGCATTTTTCCCTATCCAAATAAAATGCAAACAAAACTCCAGCAAAACCAAAATTGATCTATTTATTAAATCTTCATTTTTCCTAAATTTGGGAAAGTCATATTATTCCCTCTCTCATTATTTTTGGTATTGGAAAAATAATTGAAGATGAAATAAATAAATCAGATGATCCTCTTTTCAAAATTTGAGAAAACTCAAATATGAAAATAACGAAATCTCCAACTCACTCCGTGGGTCCTTGAGTTGCGTGAAATTTCTAGGATCGGGCAAAATGCAAGAAAATATGACATGCATGATGATCTAATGTATAACATTCCAAATTGAAAATTTGGGATGTTACAGTTTTGTGCAGTTCAACAAAAATGTCACACCGACAACGTTGCTTGATTGCTTGATCTTAGTGGAACTGCACAAGAGGAGATCTTACTTCCTATCCGTTAAGGAAAATTTGGTTCAGATCTTCTTCTTGTGAGTTGTTTGAATTCCGCATCATGAGAGGTCAGTACTAGCCTTCTTTCACATGATTCTGCAGTGTGCATTCATATGTTGTGCTACTTGTACGATAATGTTGCTTGATTTTAGTGAACTACACAAATGGAGACAAGACTTCCAATTTGTATGTGCACCGTAATATCCCATTGAGGTAAGATAAGGATATTTCACAACTGCTGGCCTGTATTTTGCCACTTTCATCAGAAAATTAAGTTTAGTACTATACTTGTGCTCCCTAATTGACATGCGAAATCTTACATTGAAGGCGAAGCTTGTTTGTTATTGAACCAAGTGATGAAGGGGAAGAACAAGGGGGAGAAAAACAAAAATCAACTCCCGGTGCTGTAATGAAGCACTGGAACTGTGATGACACAAGTAATGATATAGTTTTGCATCTTAATTTATTGCTATGGCTGGAACGAGCAATTGTTTTGCCACTGATTTGATGCCACTATTAATGTAATATGTAATTATCTCTACTTGTGCAAACTGGGATCTTCTTTGAATATACCATATATTTTAGTGGAACTGCACAAGAAGATGTTGGAAACATTAAACTAATCGAGGAGTATATAGTAAGCATGGCCACCACCGTAGATTGCAACAGATGGTTCCGAAGAATTGCTTCCTCTATATGCTCTACACAATAAGCCTCTTGACAAAGGTTGGTACTCGCCCACTGATTTCATCCATATGATTGAGCTTTGTCATCTCTATTGGTGTTGTGCTACTGTTTAGATACTGTCATGAAAAAGTGGTATTGTCCTTGAGAAGTGCTTCATCTGTGCTGTTTTAAATATTTCCTTTCCTTTTTTTCGAGCAAACAGTGATGCTAGCATTTAGTAGTCCTCTTGTCTTTGCACAACAGGATCATCTTCCTCTGAAGAAGAATATGGAGTACGTGAAGTGACTAGTTCCGATTATGCCATGATGAAGAAGCCTGTCTGTCTTATCATCAGAAGGAGTAGTTGAAGGATGGTTACATTACTCCCCATAAGACCAAACTAACTTCAGCTCAGAAGGACTAACAAAATCTCCATTTTTTTGATGTGATGCGCGAGTACAATGTTGTTCTAGGATTCTTTCTAGTGAGTTCCATTTTTCTAAAAGTGTGCTCTACATGGACCATGTATGTGCCTGTTGAAACTATCAATTCATAGTACAGTTTGCTCTATACTAATCACTTTTTTGTATTTGTGCAAACAGGGGTGCTCAGCTTGATTTCAATGGGAACTGCATAAAATGTTCATGAATACATCGAATCATTCATTTCCACCACAAGAAAGGAGGTGCCGATAAGTTCAAGGCGTTGCAACATATAAGGGCGAAATCGTACAAGCTGCACGTGAATTTGGTTGATTTTGGTGGAACTGCACAAAAAGAACAGCTGGTTTATTTAGCACGAGGTGCCATGTCAATGTCCGAACTGATGGCAAACCCTGCCCATTCCACAATCGTAGGCATTTGATATTTTGGAATGGGACAACCTTGTCAAATTTTGCTCATTGATTTTAGCAAGACATGCGTTTGATATTTCCAAATGGGACACCCTTGCTGTCAGCAGCGTCGATCAATTTTTTCTTTATTCTTTAGTTGTGAAGTAAATATTACCTCTGACATGTGAGTCACTGAGATGCATAATCATCGATTGTTTTGAATATTCTCTATGAATTGCCAGGCCTGTGTGTTTGATTGCAATGTATAGAAACACTAAAAACCTGCTCAAACTCTTTGTACTCCTTATGTTCCTTTTTACTTCGCACATTGTGAAAGTGCATACTTTTTTGTATAAGATTGGTCAAAGTAGAGATACTTTGACTGCAGACAAAACTTGTATGCAGACTAGAAAGGACCGGAGGGAGTACATGTGAAACTGCTGCAAACGAGGTGATCACCCTGGGAATAATGCTAGTACATATTGTTTTGCATGTTCATCCAATGCCAGTGGTACAGGAATTCGAACTAATTGAAATAAATTCATTCATACATGGTCGGATTTCATATAAACATGCCAGATTTCATTACATTTCATACATTCTTCAACTAAAAAGGGGTGCGCTGGAGGTATAATTAATTAACCGAAGCTACCCACCTGTGTCCCGCTGAGCCGAACAGAAGCTTCAGTGACTTAACTGCAGGTGCAGTTGCATAACTGACATGTGGCCTGTTCGGCCCATGTGTCAGTCAGCCAACTGCACCAGCAGTTAAGTAGAAGCAGCGTTATTCTCCAGCAGAACTACCCGACTCCACGTCGCCGCCAAGAAGCTAACCAGCCGTCAATGATCAACCCGCCTAGCTTGGCTTCAACAGGAGGGTAGCAGCGGTGGCCTTACTTGGACCTGAGCGGCGGCGACCTACCGTGTTCTACTCTTCCTCGTTTTCTGTGTGGCGCGGCCTCGTTGGCAGCGGGGCGGGGCCTCGGCGGAGCCGGCAATGTCCTCTATCTCGTTGCCGGCGGGCGGCGCCTCAGCGGAGCGGTGGAAATCCTCCCCTGTGTTGCCGGCAGGGTGGGGCCTCGGCTGAGCCGGCGATGTCCTCTGCCTCGTTGTTGGCGGGGCGGGGCCTCGGCGGAGCCGGCGGTGTCCTCTGCCTCGTTGTTGGCGCCGCGGGGCCTCGACGGAGCAGGGCCTCGTCGACGCCAGCGGAGCGGGGACTCGTCGGAGCCGGCATTGTCCTCTGCCTCGTCCTCGGTCTCGCCAAACAGTGCCTCGCCCGCTTCATCGCCCTATTTGCTAGCCTCTTTGTAGGCGGCCGCAGCCTCCGCCACCCGCATGCGCTCCCGCCAGCGCTCGAGGCGGCCCTTGCGGGCGGAGCGGTACGAGTCGATCAGCGCCTCCTGCTCCGCCTGCAGATGCTCCTGGAGGAGATGGTGGTTGTAGGCGGCGTCGGCCTGCGCCTCCCGGAACTGCTCCTGACGCATCTGCCTCACACTGTCCATATATTGGGCACGGGCCTCGCCGATGATCATGGTGCAATGCACCGGCGAGGATTGCGCGGAGGAGGGGGTTGGCGCCGGATCGTCGACTACCATGTTCTCCATTGGGACGTCGTCGTTCTCCGACTGCCTGCTGGCCAGACGGTCAGCAGCAATGGCTGCCATCTCCTTGTGGTCCGTCGTCTGCCCGTCCCGAAGAGCGCTGGAGCGCGAGGAAGCCATGGTGGGCAGTAGTGGTGTGGACAGGAGAAAGGGAACAGATGCGGATGACTGCGGCTATGGCCGACGCAGTAGTTTATATAGCAATGGTGGGCAGGCAGAGGGACGGACGTGTGGCGCCGGAGTAGCCGCCTCGGCAACCGCGTATCATTAATGTGGGCGGCAGATGGACGGACGGATGGCACTTGTGTCGTTTGAAGGCGGAGCAATCGCCTACACCGGGAAGCGGGGCGGGCGGCGCTGACTGTTTCGGGCGGAAAGCGCGTGCGGGCGAGGAGATGACTTTACTTGGAGAGGATGACAATGGGGACCCACCAGGTCCATAGCCTCACGTACGCAAGTGCCTCCTTATTATATATATATATGTATAAAACTATACTCCCTCCGTCTAGGTGAATAAGTCGTATTAGAAGGTGCATCACGACCTAGGTGCAAGCAGATTGGTGGAAAAGAAGAATATTTCTCTCTTCTAAACACAACATTTAATCACATCAATTAAGAGGATGCCTTATTAGCTACCCATGCAGGCCAGCGTAATTCATAGCATGCAAAGCGCTTTTATTTCTTGCCTAATAACCGCATGGACGTGCTGCATGCATTGGTCCTTGCTCGAGCAAAAAAGGGAGGAAAGGGGTTTCCACGGGAGACAACGAGGCAGAGGTGGAAGCGCTCGCTGGAGTTATTTATTTTGCTTCCCCCTGGTTTCCTGACATCACGGTCCCACACCATTGTCAACCTATGTAGTACTAGTCAATAAACGAGAGAATTGCACAAGAAGCGGCCGACAGCTAGGACCAAGCAGCTCGAGTAGTATTTGTGTTTTTGAGGTGTGAGCACTGCAGAGTTTTTCGATGTTTAGACCAGATATTAATTTTTCTCCTCTGAACAACAACGAAAACATCACTGCAGGTATTAACTGGGGGGCTGTGGCCCATCTAGCCCAGGCTAGATATCCAGCCCAGATACTAATTTTTTTCAAGCTGAAAATGGCTAGCCCAGCTATACTTTTTTAGGAATACCCATGCAAGATCAAGTTGTTATTCTCCGCCCGCTAGGCTGTAAATCTTTCCTAGGAGGGATGCATTAGGCTTAACAAGAAAATGGGCTTTAAGAAATAATAAATGGGATGTAATTATAAAAACTGGGTAGTAACTATAAAAAATGCACCAAACACGTGATTACTTTATAAAATATTATTTTTGGATATTGAAAATTTTAATTTCATTAATTGTTGCGAGCGCAATGTTTCGTTGCATTTTTACGTAATATAAATTTATATTGAAATTGTATTTAATCTGACTAGAAATTTCGGGATAAAAATATTTTGGATCCCATCAAAATGTGGGAAATTTTATTGAATTCTGTTTTGAACGGTTGGTTGAAATGGGCTGTACTTTTAACAAACTATGAATGGGTTGTAGTAAATTCCATTAGAATTCAAAAATGGGCTACACATTCTTACAAATCTCAAATGGGCTATAAGTTCTCTACCACACACTTCTGGCCGTACTAAGTTGACGCGTCCCCTAAAAAACAGAGTTGACGCGTATGCAAGGCTTTGTCAACTTATAGTCAACACACGGTTCTAGCAGTAGTGGCCGTTGGATGTCCATCCAACGGATGCCGTGCTTCTTCTTCTTCTTCTTCTTCTTCAATCTCGGATATTCTAGCTTCACCCGCCCAAAAAATGATTCCTCCCCCTGACATCTGGGGCGCACCATTTCGGAAGCTGACCTGTGGGCCTACTAAGTTGACGTACCAAGGGCTTTGTCAACTTAGTCAATATAAACGATTCTAGCTGTAGTGACCGTACAATGTCCATCCAACGGCCGTAGTGCTTCTTCAACCTCTGGTCTTCTTGCTCCAGTCGCCCAAAGCAGCGCCGGTCGTGCTGCCTGCTCCTGCCTCCCGTGGCCCGCTATGCTGCCGTGGAGGCCTCACCGCCCCCTACTATTCTCACCGCTGGCCAGGCCCTGTGGCGACGGCAGCCTCACACCGCAGCCGAAAGAGTGAACCCTCATACTCCTCTCCGCGTGGGCATCCACTGCCGCGTCTTCACCGGCTCCGCGTCGTCCCCTTCCTAAGCCTCACCGTCGTCCACCGCCCTGGTGCTCTCGGTGCAGCATGGTCAACGTGGAAGGAACGACTTCCATCGGACGTGGACTGTACGAGGAGAGGCTGACAGTTGGGTCCACGGCGGCAGCAAGGAAGTGCCTCCTTATTACACGGAAAATAATGATTCCTCCACCTGACAGCATGGACCCACCGGACAGGCCACCAGTATTTTGCGAAAAAAATTGTTTCCCCCTGACTGCTGGGACCCACCGGACGGGCCATCATATTTCGCGAAAAAATGTCCCCCCCCGCTGTCAGCTCGGACCCACCGGAAGTGCCTCCTTATTACGCACAAAAAAAATGAATACTCCCCCGGCTAGCTGGGACCCACCTTGCTGGGAGGCTGACTTATGGGCCTACTAAGTTGACAGGGACGAAGGGCTTTGTCAACTTAGTCAATATGAACGATTCTAGCTCCAGTGACCGTACGATGTCCATCCAACGGTCATAGTGCTTCTTTAACCTCTGGTTTTCTTGCTCCAGCCGCCCAAAGCAGCGTCGGTCGTGCCGCATGCTCCTGCCTCCCGTGGCCGGCTGTGCTGCCGCAGAGGCCTCACCGCCCCCTACTATTCCCACCGCTGGCCAGGCCTTGCGGGGACGACAGCCTCACACCGCAGCCGAACCTGTGAACCCTTGTAGTCCTCTCCGCACGGGCTTCCACTGCCGCGTCGTCCCCTTCCTAGGCCTCGCCGTCGTCCACCGTCGTGGTGCTCTCCGCGCTGCGTGGTCAACGTGGTCAAGGAACGACTTCCATCGGAAGAGTACTGTACGTGGAGAGGCTGACAGCTGGGTCCACAGCCACAGCACAGTTTTTTGTGATTTGCCAAGTAAGTCGCTTTGTCAGGCCTGTTGGGCTGCAAATCTTTCAAGACAAGGAGAGCTTTGATTCGGCTGGCCGAGAAAATGGCCCATTGGTAATGAGAAATGGGCTATACATTTTTAAAACACATCAAACCGGCAATTAGTTTCAAACATATTTTTTCATTTCAATATTTTAAATTATATTAATTTTTATGCGTGGAGAACTTGTTGGATTTTATATTGATATACATTTATTTTTAAAATCAGTTTGAATGTGAGTCGAAATTTCAGGATTAAAAACAGTTCAGACCGCACCGAAATATGCAAAATTTCGTATAATTTTTTAACCATTGCCACAATATGGGCTGTAATGCTAACAAAAAGAATATGGGCTCCAAAAAAAACCTTAAGAATTAGCAAATGGGCTGTAAATTATTAGAAATAATGGCAGATGGGTTGTATGCTGTTTTCCACAGATTTGAGGCTTTCCTAAAAAAGGTTGACGCACACGCACTGACTGTTGGATGTCCATACAACGGCCGTCGTGCTTCTTCAATCCCTGCTCTTCCTGCTCCAGCCGCTCAAACAAGCACCGGCGGGACTGCCTGCTCCCTCCTCCTCGCGGCCGGCTGTGTTGCCGCGCAGGCCTCACCGCCTGACCGTACTCCCATCGCTGGCCTAGCCATCCCTCTACTCACCCACACCTGCTGTTATTCTCTGGCGACGGAAGACGAACTAGTAAACCCTCGTACAGTCGTACTCCCCTCCGCGTGGGAAACAACTGCCGAGTCTTCCCTGTCTCCGTGTCGTCCCCTTCCTAGGCCTCGCCGTCGTCCACCACACTAGTGCTCTCGGCGCGGCGTGGTCAACGTGGTCAAGGAACAACTTCCATCGGACGTGGACTGTACGTGGAGAGGCTGACAGCTGGGTCCATGGCCGCAGCAAGGAAGAACCTCCTTATTACGCGGAAAATAATGATTCCTCCACCTGACAGCTAGGACCTGCTACGTCTTGAGCTTGCGTTGGTTTTCCCCGAAGAGGAAGGGATGATGCAGCAGAGTAGTGTAAGTATTTCCCTTAGTTTTTGAGAACCAAGGTATCAATCCAGTAGGAGCCCATGCTCAAGTCCCTCGTACCTGCACAAAGCGATAGCTACTCGTAACCAACGCGATTAGGGGTTGTCAAGCCCTTCACGGTCACTTACGAGAGTGAGATCTGATAGATATAATATTTTTGGTATTTTTGGTATAAAGATGCAAAGTAAAAAGTAAAGGCAAAGTAAAAAGTAAAGCAAGATTAAAGTGATGGAGATTGCTATGATGAGAATAGACCCGGGGGCCATAGATTTCACTAGTGGCTTCTCTCAAGAGCATAAGTATTCTACGGTGGGTGAAAAAATTTACTATTGAGCAATTGACAGAATTGAGCATAGTTATGAGAATATCTAGGCATGATCATGTATATAGGCATCATGTCTGTGATAAGTAGATCGAAACGATTCTACATCTACTACTATTACTCCACTCATCGACCGCTATCCAGCATGCATCTAGAGTATTAAGTTAAAAACAGAGTAACGCCTTAAGCAAGATGACATGATGTATAGAGATAAATTCATGCAATATGAAATAAACCCCATCTTGTTATCCTCGATGGCAACAATACAATACGTGCCTTGCTGCCCCTTCTGTCACTAGGTAAGGACACCGCAAGATCGAACCCAAAGCTAAGCACTTCTCCCATGGCAAGAACTACCAATCTAGTTGGCCAAACCAAATGGATAATTCGAAGAGACTTACAAAGCTAACCAATCATACATAAAAGAATTCAGAGAAGATTCAAATATTATTCATAGATAAACTTGATCATAAACCCACAATTCATTGGTCTCAACAAACACACCACAAAAATAAGATTACATCGAATAGATCTCCACAAGAGAGGGGGAGAACTTTGTATTGATATTCAAAGAGAGATAAGAAGCCATCTAGCTACTAACTATGGACCCGAAGGTCTGAGGTAAACTACTCACACTTCATCGGAGAGGCTAGGATGATGTAGAAGCCCTCCGTGATGACGGCCCTCTTCCGGCGGAGCTCCGGAACAGGCCCGAAGATGGGATCTCGTGGATACAGAAAGTTGCGGCGCTGGAATTAGGTTTTTGGCTCCTCTTCTGATTGTTTGGGGGTACGTGTGTATATATAGGAGGAAGAAGTACGCCGGAGGAGCAACGAGGGGCCCACGAGGCAGGGGGCACGCCCTAGGGGGGGGGCGCCCCCCGCCCTCATGATTGCGTCTTTTGTTCCTTGGAGCAGGATCCAAGTCTCCTGGATCACGTTCGGTGAGAAAATCACGTTCCCGAAGATTTTATTCCGTTTGGACTTCATTTGATATTCCGTTTCTTCGAAACACTGAAATAGGAAAAAAAACAGCAATTCTGGGCTGGGCCTCCCATTAATAGGTTAGTCCAAAAAATAATATAAAAGTGCAAAATAAAGACCAATATAGTCCAAAACAGTAGATAATATAGCATGGAGCAATCAAAAATTATAGATACGTTGGAGATGTATCAGGCATCCCCAAGCTTAATTCCTGCTCGTCCTCGAGTAGGTAAATGATAAAAAGAGAATTTTTGATGCGGAGTGCTACTTGGCATAATTTCAATGCGAATCTTCTTAATTGTGGTATGAATATTCAGATTAGAAAGATTCAAGACAAAAGTTTATATTGACATAAAAAATAATAATACTTCAAGCATACTAATAAAGCAATTATGTCTTCTCAAAATAACATGGCCAAAGAAAGTTATCCCTACAAAATCATATAGTCTGGCTATGCTCCATCTTCACCACACAAAGTATTTAAATCATGCACAACCCTGATGACAAGCCAAGCAATTGTTTCATACTCTAACTTTTTCAATCTTCACACAATACATGAACGTGAGCCATGGATATAGCACTATAGGTGGAATAGAATGGTGGTTGTGGAGAAGACAAAAAGGAGAAGATGGTCTCAAATCAACTAGGCGTATCAACGGGCTATGGAGATGCCCATCAATAGATATCAATGTGAGTGAGTAGGGATTGCCATGCAACGGATGCACTAGAGCTATAAGTATATGAAAGCTCAAAAAGAAACTAAGTGGGTGTGCATCCAACTTGCTTGCTCACGACGACCTAAGGCAATTTTTTGAGGAAGCCCATCATTGGAATATACAAGCCAAGTTCTATGATGTAAAATTCCCACTAGTATATGAAAGTGATAACATGAGAGACTCTCTACTATGAAGATCATGGTGCTACTTTGAAGCACAAGTGTGGCAAAAGGATAGTAACATTGTCCCTTCCCTCTTGTTCTCTCATTTTTTATTTATATATTTTTTGTTTGGGCCTTTTCTCTTTTTTATGGCCTTTTTTTATTTGGGCTTCTTTGGCCTCTTTTTTTCGTCCGGAGTCTCATCCCAACTTATGGGGGAATCATAGTCTCCATCATTCTTTCCTCACTAGGACAATGCTCTAATAATGATGATCATCACACTTTTATTTTTCTTATAACTCAACAATTACAACTCGATACTTAGAACAAAATATGACTCTATGTGAATGCATCCGGCGGTGTACCGGGATATGCAATATGACAATGATGGAATGTGTCATGATAAACGGAACGGTGGAAAGTTGCATGGCAATATATCTCGGAATGGCTATGGAAATGCCATAATAGGTAGGTATGGTGGCTGTTTTGAGGAAGGTATATGGTAGGTGTATGATACCGGCGAAAGGTGCGCGGTATTAGAGAGGCTAGCAAAGATGGAAGGGTGAGAGTGCGTATAATCCATGGACTCAACATTAGTCATAAAGAACTCATATACTTATTGCAAAAATCTAGAAGTTATCAAAGCAAAGTATTACACGCATGCTCCTAGGGGGATAGATTGGTAGGAAAAGACCATCGCTCGTCCCCGACCGCCACTCATAAGGAAGACAATCAATAAATAAATCATGCTCCGACTTCATCACATAACGGTTCACCATACGTGCATGCTACGGGAATCACAAACTTTAACACAAGTATTCTTTAAATTCACAACTACTCAACTAGCATGACTTTAATATTATCACCTCCATATCTGAAAACAATTATCATGCTTCAATATTTTCTTAGTATTCAACACACTCAAAAGAAAGTTTCACAAATCTTGAATACGAAGCATATTATTATTAAGCAAATTACCATGCTATTAAGAGACTCTCAAAATAATTTAAGTGAAGCATGAGAGATCAATAGTTTCTCTAAAACGAATTCTCCACCGTGCTCTAAAAGATCTAAGTGAAGCACATAGAGCAAAATTATAATGCTCAAAATATATAAGTGAAGGACATAGAGCAAAATTATCTAGGTCAAAAGATATAAGTGAAGCACATAGAGCAAAACTACTTAGCTCAAAAGATATAAGTGAAGCGCATAGAGTATTCTATCAAATTTTAATTCATGTATGGCTTTCTCAAAAGGTGTGTACAGCAAGGATGATTGTGGCATACTAAAACAAAAAGACACGAATAATACAAGACGCTCCAAGCAAAACACATATCATGTTGGTGAATAAAATATAGCTCCAAGTAAATTACCGATGGAAGTGGACGAAAGAGGGGATGCCTTCTGGGGCATCCCCAAGCTTTGACTTCTTGGTGTTCTTAGATTATCTTGGGGGTGCCATGGGCATCCCCAAGCTTAGGCTCTTGCCACTCCTTGTTCCTTGATCCATCAAAAGAATTCACCCAAAACTTGAAAACTTCACAACACAAAACTCAAAATAGAAAACTCGTGAGCTCCGTTAGCGAAAGAAAACAAAAGACCACTTCAAGGTACTGTAATGAAATCATTATTTATTTATATTGGTGTTAAACCTACTGTATTCCAACTTCTCTATGGATTATAAACTATTTTACTAGCCATAGATTCATCAAAATAAGCAAACAACACACGAAAAACAGAATCTGTCAAAAACAGAACAGTCTGTAGTAATCTGTAGCCAGCGCAAGATCTGGAACCCCAAAAATTCTAAAATAAATTTCTGGACGTGAGGAATTTATCTATTAATCATCTGCAAAAATAATTAACTAAATAGAGCTCTTCAAATAAAAACGACAGCAGTTCTCGTGAGCGCTAAAGTTTCTATTTTTTACAGCAAGTTCAACAAGACTTTCCCCAAGTCTTCCCAATGGTTCTACTTGGCACAAACACTAATTAAACAAAAAAACACAACCAAAACAGAGGCTAAATAATTTATTTATTACTAAACAGGAGCAAAAGGCAAGGAATAAAAATAATATTGGGCTGCCTCCCAACAAGCGCTATCGTTTAACGCCCCTAGCTAGGCATAAAAGCGAGGATAGATCTAGGTATTGCCATAATAGTAAGATAGATTATTGAAACTCATTTCATATTCTCTACGTTCAGCAGCAAGATTTCTTTAAGGCAAGCAAAAGTAATCAAAATGACTAAATTTAACGGGACAAAAGTCTCCAAGATCAACCTTGGGAGGTATAGGTTCCTCCTTTGGTCCTTCATAATGCACAACCAATTCATCATTATAAGCATTCTTTCGACAGAACTTTGTAAGCCTATATTCAAGAGAGTATCCTAGCTCATTATTTCTAATAGCCAAATCATAATTAAGTTCAGAAATTCTATCAACTAAAACATTGGTAGGAACCCTTCTTCTAAGATTTTCATTGAAAGCAACATAATCTAGAGATTGAAAACGCATTATTTCTTCTTGATCAAAGAGGATAGTTTCTATGGGAGGACGGCAAGCGTCCACCCTGTAATGCGCAAAGATTTCTTTGGCTTCTCTTATTATGAATCTAAACTCATGAGCCAAAAAGATAGTAGCGGCACGATTAACAGAAGAATGCTCAATATTAGAAAATTCCAGAAAAATCCTTTGTATGGAAGGATGCATGTGCATGAATTGTCTTTCAAGTTCAACTACAAGCATGGCAATAGCGTCCGCAAGACTACTAGTTCTATGAAGGATAGAACTACCCATAGAATGTAAAGCACCGGCACAAGTAAAGAAACCTTGAATAACTCCTTTTCCAATAATATTACCACTACCAACACGAAATTCTTTTGTATGAAAGATGGTAGGTTCTTTAGCAGGAGCCTCAGAATTTTCCTTGATATTGTTATCGCTCATATTGGCGATAACTTCCCTAGTTTCAGACATAACAACAAGTAAGCAAACTAGCACACGAGCAAACAAAAGGCAAGCGGAAAGGAAAGGGAGGATAGGGAGAGAGAGGGCGAATAAAACGGCAAGGGTGAATTGGGGGGAGAGGAAAATGAGAGGCAAATGGCAAATAATGTAATGCGAGAGATAGAGATTGTAATGGGTACTTGGTATGTTGACTTTTTGCATAGACTCCCCGGCAACGGTGCCAGAAATCCTTCTTGCTACTTCTTGAGCTTGTGTTGTTTTTCCCGAAGAGGAAGGGATGATGCAGCAGAGTAGCGTTAGTATTTCCCTCAGTTTTTGAGAACCAAGGTATCAATCCAGTAGGAGCCCATGCTCAAGTCCCTCGTACATGCAGAAAGTGATAGCTACTCGCAACCAACGCAATTAGGGGTTGTCAAGCCCTTCACGGTCACTTACGAGAGTGAGATCTGATAGATATAATATTTTTGGTATTTTTGGTACAAAGATGCAAAGTAAAAAGTAAAGGCAAAGTAAAAAAGCAAAGCAAGATTAAAGTGATGGAGATTGCTATGATGAGAATAGACCCGGGGGCCATAGGTTTCACTAGTGGCTTCTCTCAAGAGCATAAGTATTCTATGGTGGGTGAACAAATTACTGTTGAGCAATTGACAGAATTGAGCATAGTTATGAGAATATCTAGGCATGATCATGTATATAGGCATCACGTCCGTGACAAGTAGATCGAAACGATTCTGCATCTACTACTATTACTCCACTCATCGACCGCTATCCAGCATGCATCTAGAGTATTAAGTTAAAAACAAAGTAACGCCTTAAGCAAGATGACATGATGTAGAGAGATAAATTCATATAATATGAAATAAACCCCATCTTGTTATCCTCGATGGCAACGATACAATACGTGCTTTGCTGCCCCGTCTGTCACTGGGTAAGGACACCGCAAGATCGAACCCAAAGCTAAGCACTTCTCCCATGGCAAGAACTACCAATCTAGTTGGCCAAACCAAACGGATAATTCGAAGAGACTTGCAAAGATAACCAATCATACATAAAAGAATTCAGAAAAGATTCAAATATTATTCATAGATAGACTTGATCATAAACCCACAATTCATCGGTCTCAACAAACACACCGCAAAAAGAAGATTACATCGAATAGATCTCCACAAGAGAGGGGGAGAACTTTGTATTGATATTCAAAGAGAGAGAAGAAGCCATCTAGCTACTAACTATGGACCCGAAGGTCTGAGGTAAACTACTCACACTTCATCGAAGAGGCTAGGATGATGTAGAAGCCCTCCGTGATGACGGCCCTCTTCCGGCGAAGCTCCGGAACAGGCCCCAAGATGGGATCTCGTGGATACAGAAAGTTGCAGCGGTGGAATTAGGTTTTTGGCTCCTCTTCTGATCGTTTGGGGTACATGTGTATATATAGGAGGAAGAAGTGTGCCGGAGGAGCAATGAGGGGCCCACGAGGCAAGGGGCGCGCCTCCCACCCTCGTGACCGCCTCTTTTGTTCCTTGGAGCAGGGTCCAAGTCTCCTGGATCATGTTCGGTGAGAAAATCACGTTCCCGAAGATTTTATTCCGTTTGGACTCCGTTTGATATTCCGTTTCTCCGAAACACTGAAATAGGCAAAAAAACATCAATTCTGGGTTGGGCCTCCGGTTAATAGGTTAGTCCCAAAAATAATATAGAAGTGGAAAATAAAGCCCAATATAGTCCAAAACAGTAGATAATATAGCATGGAGCAATCAAGAATTATAGATACGTTGGGGACGTATCAGGACCCACCGGACGAGCCACTGTATTTTACGAAAATATCGTTTCCCCCTGACTGCTGGGACCCACCAGCTACATATTCGCACGCAAGGAAGTGCGTCCGGGCAAAAAAAACGATTCGCCCCCTGACTGCTGGGACCCACCAGCTACATTTTCGCACGCAAGGAAGTGCCTGACAGTCGGGACCCACCTGGTCGAAGCGTACATAGCGTTGTCATTCTGGTCGCGAACGTGTATGTACATACTGGTCGATGTAGCTGCGCGCACGTGTCGTAGTAGAGGCGCGCACATGTCATAGTAGAGGTGCGCACGTAGCATGTACACGTACGTACAGCGGCCAGGGTGCAAGAAAGAAAATACGGCCACATATGTGTACATATGGGCAGGGTCTCGAACGCCTACTCGCGCATACGTACGGCCAGGGCTCGTGTACATTGCTGGGTCGGAACGGAGAAACAGCGTCGTCGTCGTGTTCATGGGGAGGCAACGGAATGTGTCAAGTTCATGGGGAG
This sequence comes from Triticum aestivum, assembly GCF_018294505.1. Lineage (NCBI taxonomy): Eukaryota > Viridiplantae > Streptophyta > Magnoliopsida > Poales > Poaceae > Triticum > Triticum aestivum. The sequence continues at coordinate 146,362,832 of NC_057809.1, forward strand.
GCAACGGAACGTGTGGGAGCCAACCGGCTGGGTCGGAACGGAATGCGTGGTCGTGTTCATCGGGAGGGCTTGGACGGAATAGGCGATGGAAACGAGGCCTGGCGTACCGCACAATGGAGGAAACAGACCTCCTACGTTCGGAACGGGGTCCTGTTGGTCGGGAGGGGTCTGGTGTACCGCAAAATAGAGGAAACGGACCTCCTATGGTCGAAACGGGGGTCCTGTTGATCGGGAGGGGTGTGGCGTACTGCAAAACAGACGAAACAGACCTCCTATGGTCGAAACGAGGGTCCTGTTCATCGGGAGGGGTGTGGTGTACCAAAAAACGGGACTCCACGGGATACTGTTCATCTCCACCGTCGACCCCCTCCAGCCTCCACGGGCTACTGTTCATCCACCGTCGACCTCCTCCAGCCTCCACCTGCGACTGTTCATCCACGGGCTCCTGTTCATCCAGCCTCCACCAAGCACTACTCCATCGGCTACTGTTCAACCAGCCCTCTCCACGGGTTCCTGTTCAACCACCCCTCCACGGGCTACTGTTCATCCTGCCCTCCACCGTCTACTGTTCATCCTGCCCTCCACGGGGTGGTCCTGTTCATCCAGCCCTCCAAGGGGTCCTGTTCATCCAGCCCCAACCGGCTTGATCAATCGGGGTCATGTTCATCCAGAGGCAACACCACGGGGTCCTGTTCATCCACCCCCACCGGGAACTGTTCATCCAACCCCCCCCCCCCCCGCAACGCTCATTGTTCATCCAGAGGCAGCATCGATCAGCTTCAATTACCAGCAGTAGCGAAGGAATCGCTCGATCGGGTTCAGTTAACAGCCATCGATTGATCGCTCGGGTTCAGTAACGCATAGCCTGCAGTGCAAACGCTCGGGTTCAGTTAGAGCCCAACGCCTCGCCCGGGTTCAGTTAGAGCCAACGCCTCGCACACACACGCATACGTGTACGAGAGAAACGCGCATCGCTCGGCCCCCGACCTCCCACCGTAACCGGGAACTCCCCGAAATTTTCCTCGCCCTCGCTTCTACCACGTTTTTTTCTGTCATGGACGGCCCAAAGAATGTCATGCAGCAGCGTCTCCGGCCCGCCCAGGATGAAAAGCCCATTTTCTGTCATGATTTTTAGTCATAGAAGTAGGAGCCCACCACATCTATGATGATACCGGGTTTTGTCACAATTATCGTCATAGAAGTGTCATATGTATGACAGAAAAAAAATTTGTTCGGCCCAAAATGTCACGGATGTGTCTTTTTTTGTAGTGAATAGAGCAGTGGTTGTGGAGAAGACAAAAAGGGAGAAGATAGTCTCACATCAACTAGGCGTATCAACGGGCTATGGAGATGCCCATCAATAGATATCAATGTGAGTGAGTAGGGATTGCCATGCAACGGATGCACTAGAGCTATAAGTATATGAAAGCTCAAAAAGAAACTAAGTGGGTGTGCATCCAACTTGCTTGCTCATGAAGACCTAGGGCAATTTGAGGATGCCCATCATTGGAATATACAAGCCAAGTTCTATAATGAAAAATTCCCACTAGTATATGGAAGTGATAACATGAGAGACTCTCTACTATGAAGATCATGGTGCTACTTTGAAGCACAAGTGTGGTAAAAGGATAGTAGCATTGTCCCTTCTCTCTTTTTCTCTCATTTTTTCTTCCTTTTATTAATTTTATTTTTCGTCCGGAGTCTCATCCCGACTTGTGGGGGAATCATAGTCTCCATCATCCTTTCCTCACTGGGACAATGCTCTAATAATGATGATCATCACACCTTTATTTTTCTTACAACTCAACAATTACAACTCGATACTTAGAACAAAATATGACTCTATATGAATGCCTCTGGCGGTGTACCGGGATATGCAATGAATCAAGAGTGACATGTATGAAAGAATTATGAATGATGGCTTTGCCACAAATACGATGTCAACTACATGATCATGCTAAGCAATATGAAAATGATTGAGTGTGTCATAATAAACGGAACGGTGGAAAGTTGCATGGCAGTATATCTCGGAATGGCTATGGAAATGCCATAATAGGTAGGTATAGTGGCTGTTTTGAGGAAGGTATATGGTAGTTGTTTGATACCGGCAAAAGGTGCGCGGTATTAGAGAGGCTAGCAAAGGTGGAAGGGTGAGAGTGTGTATGATCCATTGACTCAACATTAGTCATAAATAACTCATATACTTATTGCAAAAATCTACAAGTTATCAAAGCAAAGTATTACGCGCATGCTCCTAGGGGGATAGATTGGTAGGAAAAGACCATGGCTCGTCCCTGACCGCCACTCATAAGGAAGACAATCAAAAAATAAATCACGCTCCGACTTCATCACATAACGGTTCACCAACGTGCATGTTACGGGAATCGAAAACTTAAACACAAGTATTTCTCAAATTCACAACTACTCAACTAGCACAACTTTAATATCACCATCTCAAAATAATTATCAAGCATCAAACTTATCATAGTATTCAACACACTCATAAGAAAGTTTTGTTATTAATCTTGTATACCAAGCATATTACGATTTTAAGCAAATTACCATGCTATTAAAGACTCTCAAAATAATCTAAGTGAAGCATGAGAGATCAATAGTTTCTATAAAACAAACCCACCACCGTGCTCTAAAAGATATAAGTGAAGCACTAGAGCAAAATTATATGACTCAAAAGATATAAGCGAAGCACATAGAGTATTCTAACAAATTCCAAATCATGTATGGCTCTCTCAAAAGGTGTGTACAGCAAGGATGATTGTGGTAAACTAACAAGCAAATACTCAAATAATACAAGACGCTCCAAGCAAAACACATATCATGTGGCGAATAAAAATATAGCTCCAAGTAAAGTTACCGATAGAAGTAGATGAAAGAGGGGATGCCTTCCGGGGCATCCCCAAGCTTTGTCTTTTAGGTGTCCTTAGATTATATTGGGGGTGCCTTGGGCATCCCCAATCTTAGGCTCTTGCAACTCCTTGTTCCATAATCCATCAAATCTTTACCCAAAACTTAAAAACTTCACAACACAAAACTTAAAGTAGAAAATCTTGTGAGCTCCGTTAGCGAAAGGAAACAAAAGACCACTTCAAGGTACTGTAATGAACTCATTATTTATTTATATTGGTGTTATACCTACTGTATTCCAACTACTCTATGGTTTATAAACTATTTTACTAGCCATAGATTCATCAAAATAAGCAAACAACACACGAAAAACAGAATCTGTCAAAAACAGAACAGTCTGTAGTAATCTGTAGCTAGCGCAAGATCTGGAACCCCAAAAATTCTAAAATAAATTGCTGGACGTGAGAATTTATCTGTTAATTATCTTAAAAAATAATTAACTAAATATCACTTTCCAAATAAAAATGGCAGCAGTTCTCGTGAGCGCTAAAGTTTATGTTTTTTACAGCAAGTTCAACAAGACTTTCCCCAAGTCTTCCCAACGGTTCTACTTGGCACAAACACTAATTAAACACAAAAAACACAACCAAAACAGAGGCTAGAAAATTTATTTATTACTAAACAGGAGCAAAAAGCAAGGAATAAAAATAAAATTGGGTTGCCTCCCAACAAGCGCTATCGTTTAACGCCCCTAGCTAGGCATAACAAGCAAGAATAGATCTAGATATTGCCATAATAATAAGATAGATTATTAAAACTCATTTCATATTCTCTTCGTTCAGAAGCAAGTTTTCTTTGAGGCAATCAAAAGTAATCAAAAGGGCTAAATTTAATAGGACAAAAGTCCCCAAGATCAACCTTGGGAGGTATAGGTTCCTCCTTTGGTCCTTCATATTGCACAACCAATTCATCATTATAAGCATTCTTTTGATAGAACTTTGTGAGCCTATATTCAAGAGAATATCCTAGTTCATTATTTCAGATAGCCAAATCATCATTAAGTTCAGAGATTCTGTCAACTAAAACATTGGTAGGAACCCTTTTTCTAAGATTTTCATTGATAGCAACATAGTCTAGAGACTGAAAACGCATTATTTATTCTTGATCAAAGAGGATAGCCTCTATGGGAGGACGGCAAGCGTCCACCCTATAATGCGCAAAGGTTTATTTGGCCTCTTTTATTATGAATCTAAACTCATGAGCCAAAAAGATAGTAGCGGCATGCTTAACAGAAGAATGCTCAATATTAGAAAATTCCAGAAAAATCCTTTGTATGGAAGGATGCATGTGTATGAATTGTATTTCAAGTTCAACTACAAGCATGGCAATAGCGTCTGCAAGACTACTAGTTCTATGAAGGATAGAACTGCCCATAGAAGGTAAAGCACCGGCACAAGTAAAGGCATCTTGAATAACTCCTTTTCCAATAATATTACCACTACCAACACGGAATCTTTTTATATGTGATAATGGGTTCTATAGTAGGAGCATCAGAATTATTATCAACAATAGTATCCCTAATTTCAGACATAGAGGCAGACAGTAAAGGACTAGCCATAACGACAGGCAAACAAACTAACACACAAGCAAACAAAAAGCAAACGGGCAGAAAGAGGCAAATAGAGAGGGAGGATAGAGAGAGAGTGAGAGCGAATAAAACGGCAAGGGTGAAGTGGGGGAAAGGAAAACGAGAGGAAAATGGCAAATAATGTAATGCGGGAGATAAGGGTATGTGATGGGTACTTGGTATGTTGACTTTTGCGAAGACCTCCCCGGCAACGGCGCCAGAAATCCTTCTTGCTACCTCTTGAGCACTGCGTTGGTTTTCCCCGAAGAGGAAGGGATGATGCAGCAAAGTAGCGTAAGTATTTCCCTCAGTTTTTGAGAACCAAGGTATCAATCCAGTAGGAGAATATGCGCAAGTCCCTCGTACCTGCACAAAACAAATAAATCCTCGCAACCAACGCAAATAGGGGTTGTCAATCCCTATAAGGCCACTTACAAGAGTGAGATCTGATAGATATGATAAAGATAATATTTTTGGTATTTTTATGATAAATATGCAAAGTAAAATAAAGACAAAGTAAATAACTAAGTAGTAGAAGATCAATCGGATAAAGATAGACCCGGGGGACATAGGTTTAACTAGTGGCTTCTCTTGAGAGCATAAGTATTCTACGGTGGGTGAACAAACTACTGTTGAGCAATTAACAGAATTGAGCATAATTATGAGAATATCTAGGCATGATCATGTATATAGGCATCACGTCCGAGACAAGTAGACTGACTCCTGCCTACATCTACTACTATTACTCCACTCATCAACCGCTATCCAGCATGCATCTAGAGTATTAAGTTAAAAACAGAGTAACGCCTTAAGCAAGATGACATGATGTAGAGGGATAGACTCATGCAATATGAAGAAAACCCCATCTTGTTATCCTCGATGGCAACAATACAATACGTGCCTTGCTGCCCTTACTGTCAGCGGGAAAGGACACCGCAAGATTGAACCCAAAGCTAAGCACTTCTCCCATTGCAAGAAAGATCAATCTAGTAGGCCAAACCAAACTGATAATTCGAAGAGACTTGCAAAGATAACCAATCATACATAAAAAGAATTCAGAGAAGATTCAAATATTATTCATAGATAGACTTGATCATAAACCCACAATTGATCGGTCTCAACAAACACACTGCAAAAAGAAGATTACATCGAATAGTTCTCCATAAGAGAGGGGGAGAACATTGTATTGAGATCCAAAAAGAGAGAAGAAGCCATCTAGATAATAACTATGGACCCGTAGGTCTGAGGTAAACTACTCACACTTCACCGGAGAGGCTATGGTGTTGATGTAGAAGCCCTCCGTGATCGATGCCCCCTCCGGCGAAGCTCCGGAACAGGCCCCAAGATGGGATCTTGTGGATACAGAAAGTTACGGCGGTGGAATTAGGGTTTTGGCTCCGTATCCGATCGTTTCGGGGTACGTGGATATATATAGGAGGAAGAAGTACGTCGGTGGAGCAACAGGGGGCCCACGAGGGTGGGGGGCACGCCTGGTAGGGTAGGGCGTGCCCCCTACCTCGTGGCCTCCTGTTTCGTGCCTTGACGTAGGGTCCAAGTCTCCCGGGTCTCATCTATTGAGAAAATCACGTTCCCGAAGGTTTCATTCCATTTGGACTCCATTTGATATTCCTTTTCTTCGAAACCCTAAAACAGGCAAAAAAACAACAATTCTGGGCTGGTCCTCCGGTTAATAGGTTAGTCCCAAAAATAATATAAAAGTGGACAATAAAGCCCAATAATGTCCAAAACAGTAGATAATATACCATGGAGCAATCAAAAATTATAGATATGTTGGAGACGTATCAAGGTAACTTAGTGATTTATGATAGTTCTTTGGTTTCATACTAATCGAAAGTGGTTGTTAATAAGACTTGATCAACCTTATTAATGGATCATTTTTGAACGGTATGAAGTTGATGGATCTAGTTAGCGCTAATTTCTTTCCCTACCTTTTGTTTTTTTATTAGTTAAATAAAATAAAATGCCATGTTTTGTCTGTTTTTCTGAATTTCCCGTGCAATAAAAAAATGACACAAAAATAAAAGTTCTCAGAATGCCCTGAATCTTTTACACGATTTTTTTCTAAATATTTGAGAATTTTTGGTGCAATAAACTGTTGGGGAACACAGTATTTCAAAAAAAAATCTATGATCACGCAAGATCTATCTAGAAGATGCATAGCAACGAGAGGGGAGAGTATGTCTACGTACCCTTGTAGACCGAAAGCGGAAGCGTTAAGTAACGCGGTTGATGTAGTCGAACGTCTTCATGATCCAATCGATCAAGTACCAAACACACGGCACCTCCAGGATCTGCACACGTTCAACTCAGTGATGTCCCTCGAACTCTAGATCCAGTTGAGGCCGAAGGAGAGTTTCGTCAGCACGATGGCGTGTTGACGGTGATGATGAAGTTACCGACGCAGGGCTTCGCCTAAGCACTACGGCAATATGACCGAGGTGGAAAACTGTGGAGGGGGGCACCGCACACGGCTAAGACAAACCTTGGAGTGCCTTTGGGGTGCCCCCTCGCCCACGTATATAAAGGAGGGGGGGGAAGAGGAGGCCGGCCTAGGAGGGGCGTGCCTATAGGGGGAGTCCAACTAGGATTCCCAATCCTACTTGGAGTCCCCTTCCTTTTCCAAGAGGGGAGAGAGGGAAGGAGTAGGAGAGGGAGAAGGAAAGAGAGGGGGCGCCGCCCCTCCCTATTCCAATTTGGACTCGCCATGGGGGGCACCCCTTGAGGCCCTTCTCTCCTTTCCCGTATGGCCCATTAAGGGCCACTACTTCCCCCGGCGAATTCCCGCAACTCTCCGGTACTCCGAAAAATACCCGAATCACTCGGAACCTTTCTGATGTCCGAATATAGCCTTCTAATATATCGATCTTTACGTCTCAACCATTTCGAGACTCCTCGTCATGTCCGTGATCTCATCTGGGACTCCGAACAACCTTCGATACATCAAATCACATAACTCATAATACAAATTGTTATCGAACGTTAAGCGTGCGGACCCTACGGGTTCGAGAACTATGTAGGCATGACCGAGACACATCTCCGGACAATAACAAATAGTGGAACCTGGATGCTCATATTGGCTCCTACATATTCTACGAAGATCTTTATCGGTCAAATCGCGAAACAACATACATTGTTCCCTTTGTCATCGGTATGTTAGTTGCCCAAGATTCGATCGTCAGTATCCTCATACCTAGTTCAATCTTGTTACCGGCAAGTCTCTTTACTCGTTTTGTAATGCATCATCCCATAACTAACTCATTAGTCACATTGCTTGCATGGCTTATAGTGATGTGCATTACCTAGAGGGCCCAGAGATACCTCTTCGATACACGGAATGACAAATCCTAATCTCGATCTATGCCAACTCAACAAACACCATCGAAGACACCTATAGAGCATCTTTATAATCACCTAGTTACGTTGTGACGTTTGATAGCACACTAAGTGTTCCTCCTGTATTCGGGAGTTGCATAATCTCATAGTCATAGGAACATGTATAAGTCATGAAGAAAGCAATAACAACAAACTAAACGATCATAGTGCTAAGCTAATGGATGGGTCTAGTCCATCACATCATTCTCTAATGATATGATCCCGTTCTTCAAATGACAACACATGTCCATGGCTACGAAACTTAACCATCTTTGATTAACGAGCTAGTCAAGTAGAGGCATACTAGGGACACTCTGTTTCTCTATGTATTAACACATGTGTCAAGTTTTCGGTTAATACAATTCTAGCATGAATAATAAACATTTATCATGATATAAGGAAATATAAATAACAACTTTATTATTGCCTCTAGGGCATATTTCCTTCAGTCTCCCACTTGCACTAGTGTCAATAATCTAGTTCACATCATCATGTGATTTAACATCAAAAGAGTGATCATGTTTTGCTTGTGAGAGAAATTTAGTCAACGGGTTTGCCACATTCAAAGCCATGTGTATTTTGCAAATTTTTCTATGTCTACAATGCTCTGCACGGAGCTACTCTAGCTAGTTGCTCCCACTTTCAATATGTATCCAAATTGAGACTCAGAGTCATCCAGATCAGTGTCAACACTTGCATCAACGTAACTCTTTACGACGAACTTTTTGTCACCTCCATAACCGAGAAACATATCCTTATTCCACTAAGGATAATTTTGATCGATGTCCAGTGATCCACTCCTGGATCACTATTGTACCCTCTTGCCAAACTCTTGGTGAGGTACACAATAGGTCTGGTACACAACATAGCATACTTTATAAAACCTATGGCTGAGGCATAGGAATTACTTTTCATTCTCTTTCTATTTTCTGCCATGGTCGAGTTTTGAGTCTTTACTCAACTTCACACCTTGCAACACAGGCAAGAACTCCTTCTTTGACTGTTCCATTTTGAACTACTTCAAAATCTTGTCAAGGTATGTACTCATTGAAAAAATATATCAAGCATCTTGATCTATCTTTATAGATCTTGATGCTCAATATGTAAGTAGCTTCACCGAGGTCTTTCTTTGAAAAACTCATTTCAAACACTTCTTTATGCTTTCTAGAAAATTCTACATCATTTCCGATCAACAATATGTCATTCACATATACTTATAAGAAAGGCTGTAGTGCTCCCACTCACTTTCTTGTAAATACATGCTTCACCGCAAGTCTGTATAAAACCATATGTTTTGATCACTTTATCAAAGCATATATTCCAACTCTGAGATGGTTGCACCAGTCCATAGATGGATTGCTGGAGCTTGCACACTTTGTTAGCACCTTTAGGATTGCCAACACCTTCTTGTTGCATCATATACAACTCTTCTTTAAGAAATCTTTTAAGGAATGCAATTTTGACATCCATTTGCTAGATTTCATAAAATGTGGCAATTTCTAACATGATTCGGACAGACTTAAGCATCGCTAAGAGTGAGAAAATCTCATCGTAGTCAACATCTTGAACTTGTTGAAAACCTTCTGTGACAATTCGAGCTTTGTATATAGTAATACTACTATCAGCGTCTTTCTTCCTCTTGAAGATCCATTTATTCTCAATGGATTGCCGATCATTGGGCAAGTCAACCAAAGTCCACACTTTGTTCTTATACATGGATCCCATCTCAGATATCATGGCCTCAAGCCATTTTGCGGAATCTAGGCTCATCATTGCTTCCTCATAGTTCGTAGGTTCGTCATGGTCTAGTAACATGACTTCTAGAACAGGATTACCGTACCACTCTGGTGCGGAACGTACTCTGGTTAACCTACGAGGTTCGGTAGTAACTTGATCTAAAGTTTCATGATCATCATCATTAACTTCCTGATTAATTGGTGTAGGTATCACTAGAACTGATTTTTGTGATGAACTACTTTCCAATTCGAGAGAAGGTATAATTACCTCATCAAGTTCTACTTTCCTCCCACTCACTTCTTTCGAGAGAAACTCCTTCTCTAGAAAGGATCCATTCTTAGCAACGAATATCTTGCCTTTGGATCTGTGATAGAAGGTGTACCCAACAATTTCTTTAGGGTATCCTATGAAGACACATTTCTCCGATTTGGGTTCGAGCTTACCAGGTTGAAGCATTTTCACATAAGCATCGCAGCCCCAAACTTTAAGAGACGACAACTTAGGATTCTTGTTAAACCACAGTTCATATGGTGTCGTCTCAACAGATTTAGATGGTGCCCTACTTAACGTGAATGCAGTTGTCTCTAATGCATAACCCCAAAACGATAGTGCTAAATCGGTAAGAGACATCATAGATCGCACCATATCTAATAAATTACGGTTACGACGTTCGGACACACCATTATGCTGTGGTGTTCCAGGTGGCGTGAGTTGTGAAACTATTCTACATTGTTTCGAATGATAACCAAACTCGTAACTCAAATATTCGCCTCCACGATCAGATCGTAGAAACTTTATTTTCTTGTTACGATGATTTTCCACTTCACTCTGAAATTCTTTGAACTTTTCAAATGTTTCAGACTTATGTTTCATTAAGTAGATATACCCATATCTTCTCAAATCATCTGTGAAGGTCAGAAAATAAAGATACCCGCCGCGAACCTCAACACTCATAAGACCGCATACATCGGTATGTATTATTTCTAATAAGTCAGTGGCTCGCTCCATTGTTCCGGAGAACGGAGTCTTAGTCATTTTTCCCATGAGGCATGGTTTGCAAGTATCAAATGATTCATAATCAAGTGATTCCAAAAATCCATCCGCATGCAGTTTCTTCATGCACTTTACACCAATATGACCTAAACGGTAGTGCCAAAAATATGTTGCACCATCATTATCAACTTTGCATCTTTTGGCATCATTATTATGAATATGTGTATCACTACGGTCAAGATTAAATAAACCATTCACCTCGGGTGTATGACCATAGAAGGTTTTATTCATGTAAACAGAACAACAATTATTCTCTGACTTAAATGAATAACTGTATTGCAATAAACATGATCTAATCATATTCATGCTCAATGCAAACACCAAATAACATTTATTTCAAGCTCAACACTAATCCCGAAGGTAGAGGGAGTGTGCGATGGTGATCTTATCAACCTTGGAATCACTTCCAACACAGATCGTCACTTCGCTCTTAACTAGTCTCTGTTCATTCCGCAACTCCTGTTTTGACTTACTAATCTTAGAAACTAAACCGGTATCAAATACCCAGGGGCTACTATGAACACTAGTAAAGCACACATCAATAACCTGTATATCAGATATACCTTTGTTCACTTTGCCATCCTTCTTATCCGCCAAGTATTTGGGGTAGTTCCGCTTCCAGTGACCATTCCCTTTGCAGTAGAAGTACTTAGTTTCAGGCTTAGGTCTAGCTTTGGGCTTCTTCACGGGAGTGGCAACTTGCTTGCCATTCTTTTTGAAGTTCCCCTTCTTTCCCTTGCCCTTTTTCTTGAAACTAGTGGTCTTGTTAACCATCAAGACTTGATGCTATTTCTTGATTTCTACCTTCACTGATTTCTGCATCGCGAAGAGCTTGGGAATCGTTTTCGTCATCCCTTGCATATTATAGTTCATCACGAAGTTCTAGTAACTTGGTGATAGTGACTAGAGAACTCTGTCAATCACTATCTTATCTGGAAGATTAACTCCCACTTGATTCAAGCGATTGTAGTACCCAGACAATCTGAGCACATGTTCACTAGCTGAGATATCCTCCTCCATCTTGTAGCCAAAGTACTTGTCAGAGGTCTCATACCTCTTAACACGGGCATGAGTCTGAAATATCATTTTCAGCTCTTCAAACATCGCATATGCTCCATGGCGTTCAAAACATTTTTGAAGTCCCGGTTCTAAGCCGTAAAGCATCGTGCACTAAACTATCAAGTAGTCATCATACTGAGCTTGTCAAACGTTCACAACGTCTGCATCTGCTCCTGCAATAGGTCTGTCACCTAGCGGTGCATCAAGGACATAATTCTTCTGTGCAGCAATGAGGATAATTCTCAGATCACGGACCCAGTTCACATCATTGCTACTAACATCTCCCAACATAGTTTTTCTCTAGGAACATATCAAAAATAAAACAGGGGAGCTATACACGAGCTATTGATTTACAACATAGATATGCATATACTATAAGGACTAGGTTCATGATAAATTAAGTTCAATTAATCATATTACTTAAGAACTCCCACTTAGATAGACATCCCTCTAGTCATCTAAATGATCACATGATCCATATCAACTAAACCATGTCCTATCATCACGTGAGATGGAGTAGTTTTCAATGGTGAACATCTCTATGTTGATCATATCTACTATATGATTCACGTTCGATCTTTCGGTCTCCAGTGTTCCGAGGCCATGTCTGTACATGCTAGGCTCGTCAAGTTTAACCTGAGTATTTCGCACGTGCAAAACTTTCTTGCACCCGTTGTATGTGAACGTAGAGCTTATCACACCTGATCATCACATGGTGTCTCAGCACGACGAACTATCGCAATGGTGCATACTCAGGGAGAACACTTATACCTTGAAATTTTAGTGAGGGATCATCTTGTAATGCTACCGCCGTACTAAGCAAAATAAGATGCATAAAGGATAAACATCACATGCAATCAAAATATGTGACACGATATGGCCATCATCATCTTGTGCCTTTGATCTCCATCTCCAAAGCACCGTCATGATCTCCATCATCACCGGCTTGACACCTTGATCTCCATCGTAGCTTTGTTGTCGTCTCGCCAACTATTGCTTCTACAACTATTGCTAACGCATAGTGATAAAGTAAAGCAATTACATGGCGATTGCATTTCATACAGTAAAGCGACAATCATAAGGCTCCTGCCAGTTGCCGATAACTTTTACAAAACATGATCATCTCATACAACAACGTATATCTCATCATGTCTTAACCATATCACATCACAACATGCCCTGCAAAAAAACAAGTTAGACGTCCTCTACTTTGCTGTTGCACGTTTTATGTGGATGCTATGGGCTTCTAGTAAGAACTGTTCTTACATACGCATCAAAACCACAACGATGTTTCGTTAAGTTTTTTGTTTTAACCTTCAACAAGGACCGACCACAGTCAAATTCGATTCAACTAAACTTGGAGAAACAGACACCCGCCAGTGACCTTTATGCAAAACAAGTTGCATGTCTGTCGGTGGAACCGGTATCATGAAGGTGGTCATGTAAGGTTGGTCCGGGCCGCTTCATCCAACAATACCATTGAATGAAAATAAGACGTTAGTGGTAAGCAGTATGACTATGATCGCCCACAACCCTTTGTGTTCTACTCGTGCATATCATCTACGCATAGACCTGACTCGGATGCCACTGTTGGGAAACGTAGCATGAAATTTCAAAATTTTCCTACGCTCACGCAAGATCTATCTAGGAGATGCATAGCAATGACAAGGGGAGAGTGTGTCCACGTACCCTCGTAGACCGAAAGCGGAAGAGTTTGACAACGCGGTTGATGTAGTCGAACCCCTTTCGGTGACCCGATACGTACCCGGTACCCCCAGAACACTTTTGGTGTCCGAGTACTATCGTCCTATATATGAATCTTTACCTCTCAACCATTTCGAGACTCATCGTCATGTTTGTGATCTCATCCGGGACTCCGAACAACATTCGGTCACCAAATCACATAACTCATATAATACAAAATCTTCATGGAACATTAAGCGTGCGGACCCTACGGGGTCGAGAACTATGTAGACATGACCGAGACACCTCTCCGGTCAATAACCGATAGCGGAACCTGGATGCTCATATTGGTTCCCACATATTCTACGAAGATCTTTACCGGTCGTACCATAATGACAACATACGTTATTCCCTTTGTCATCGGTATGTTACTTGCCCAAGATTCAATCGTCGGTATCTTCATACCCAGTTCAATCTCATTACCGGCAAGTCTCTTTACTCGTTCCGTAATGCATCATCCCGCAACTAACTCATTAGTCACATTGCTTGCAAGGCTTATTATGATGTGCATTGCCGTGAGGGCCCAGAGATACCTCTCCGATTCTCGGAGTGACAAATCCTAATCTCGATCTATGCCAACCCAACAAACACCTTCAGAGATACCTGTAGAGCATCTTTATAATCGTCCAATTACGTTGTGACGTTTGATAGCACACAAGGTATTCCTCCGGTATTCGGGAGTTGCATAATCTCATAGTCAAAGGAATATGTATAAGTCATGAAGAAAGCAATAGCAATAAAACCTAACGATCATTATGCTAAGCTAACGGATGGGTCTTGTCCATCACATCATTCTCCTAATGATGTGATCCCATTCATCAAATGACAACACATGTCTATGGTTAGGAAACTTAACCATCTTTGATTAACGAGCTAGTCTAGTAGAGGTTTACTAGGGACATTGCGTTTTGTCTATGTATTCACACATGTATCAAGTTTTCAGTTAATACAATTTTAGCATGAATAATAAACATTTATCATGATATAAGGAAATGTAAATAACAACTTTATTATTTCTTCTAGGGCATATTTCCTTCACCAACTGGTCTAGGTGTCCCACAGCATGCATCGCATGCACACAATGTAGAAACAACCGCCGCCATGTTCCATCGTCCCACCTTCAAGAGTGATCAGTGCATTCAGCTTGTCGGGCAATTCTGCCATTGATGCCAGATATTGCCACCATCCTGTGCGTGTCCATCAATGTTCCATCATCGCCGAGACTCCGTTGCACCATGCCACCAAGTTCCGCAATAGTTCTTGCGGTAGATGCAACGCCGCTCCTCCGCTTGTCCCCTACAGCCACACTTGCCCTAGAATGCTTCCCCCAAGACAATTAACAGACCCAAGGCACCATCAACGTTTGATCAGGCTGACCCAGGCCGAGGGTTTCCCTTGGAGCATTCGAAACGATCTGACGACGACTGCAACCGATGATGCCTTCGACAAGGAGACGACGGCAAAGACGCCTCCATCATCCGTCATGACCGAGGTCGACACGATTTTCACTGACAATCGAGGCATCCCACACCAAAATCAAGATGAGTCTGTTATGCCTACTACACAACCTTCTTCTTGTAGACGTTGTTGGGCCTCCAAGTGCAGAGGTTTCTAGGATAGTAGCAAATTTCCCTCAAGTGGATGACCTAAGGTTTATCAATCCGTGGGAGGTGTAGGATGAAGATGGTCTCTCTCAAACAACCCTGCAACCAAATAACAAAGAGTCTCTTGTGTCCCCAACACACCCAATACAATGGTAAATTGTATAGGTGCACTAGTTCGGCGAAGAGATGGTGATACAAGTGCAATATGGATGGTAGATATAGGTTTTTGTAATCTGAAAATATAAAAACAACAAGGTAACTAATGATAAAAGTGAGCACGAACGGTATTGCAATGCGTTGAAACAAGGCCTAGGGTTCATACTTTCACTAGTGCAAGTTCTCTCAACAATAATAACCTAATTGGATCATATAACTATCCCTCAACATGCAACAAAGAGTCACTCCAAACTCACTAATAGCAGAGAACAAACGAAGAGATTATTGTAGGGTACGAAACCACCTCAAAGTTATTCTTTCTGATCGATCTATTCAAGAGTCCATAGTAAAATAACATGAAGCTATTCTTTCCGTTTGATCTATCCTAGAGTTCGTACTAGAATAACACCTTAAGACACAAATCAACCAAAACCCTAATGTCACCTAGATACTCCAATGTCACCTCAAGTATCCGTGGGTATGATTATACGATATTCATCACACAATCTCAGACTCGTCTATTCAACCAACACAAAGAACTTCAAAGAGTGCCCCAAACTTTCTACTTGAGAGTCAAGACGAAAACGTGTGCCAACCCCTATGCATAAGTTCACGAGGTCACGGAACTCGCAAGTTGATCACCAAAACATACATCAAGTGGATCACGTGATATCCCATTGTCACCACAGCTAAGCACATGCAAGACATACATCAAGTGTTCTCAAATCCTTAAAGACTCAATCTGATAAGATAACTCCAAAGGGAAAACTCAATCCATCACAAGAGAGTAGAGGGGGAGAAACATCATAAGATCCAACTATAATAGCAAAGCTTGCGATACATCAAGATCATGCCGAATCAAGAACACAAGAGAGAGAGAGAGATCAAACACATAGCTATTGGTACATACCCTCAGCCCCGAGGGTGAACTACTCCCTCCTCGTCATGGAGAGCGCCGGGATGATGAAGATGGCCACCGGAGAGGGATCCCCCCCTCCGGTAGGGTGCCGAAACAGGTCTAGATTGGTTTTCGGTGGCTACGGAGGCTTCTGGCGGCGGAACTCCTGATCTAGGTTTCTTTCTGGAAGTTTTAGTATATATAGGAGGTTTTGGCGTCGAGAACAAGTCATGGGGGTCTCCGGGCTGCCCATGAGGTAGGGAGGCGCGCCCAGGGGGTGGGCGCGTCCCCCACCCTCATGGCAGCCCGAAACTCTTCTGGCCCAACTCTTTACTCCATGTCCTTCTTCTGGTCCAAAAATAAGTTCCGTGAAGTTTCAGGTCAATTGGACTTCGTTTGATTTTCCTTTTCCGCGATACTCAAAAACAACAAAAAAACAGAAACTGGCACTGGGCTCTAGGTTAATAGGTTAGTCCCAAAAATCATATAAAATAGCATATAAATGCATATAAAACATCCAAGGTTGATAATATAATAGCATGGGATAATCAAAAAATATAGATACGTTGGAGACGTATCAAGCATCCCCAAGCTTAATTCCTGCTCGTCCTCAAGTAGGTAAATGATAAAAATGGAATTTTCTATGTGGAATGCTACCTAACATATTTATCCATGTAATCCTCTTTATTGTGGCATGGATGTTCAGATCCGAAAGATTCAAGATAAAAGTTTAATATTGACATAAAAATAATAATACTTCAAGCATACTAACTAAGCAATTATGTCTTCTCAAAATAACATGGACAAAGAAAGCTTATCCCTACAAAATCATATAGTTTGGCTATGCTTCATTTTCGTCACACAAAAATGCTCTCATCATGCACAACCCCGATGACAAGCCAAGCAATTGTTTCATATTTTAGTAATCTCAAACTTTTTTCAACTTTCACGCAATACATGAGCGTGAGCCATGGACAAAGCACTATGGGTGGAATAGAATATAATGATGGGGGTTGTGTGGAGAAGACAAAAAAAGGAGAAAGTCTCATATTGACTCGACTAATCAATGGGCTATGGAGATGCCCATCAATTGATGTCAATGCGAGGAGTAGGGATTGCCATGCAACAGATGCACTAGAGCTATAAATGTATGAAAGCTCAACAAAATAAACTAAGTGGGCGTGCATCCAACTTGCTTGCTCACGAAGACCTAGGGCACTTGAGGAGGGCCATTGTTGGAATATACAAGTCAAGTTCTATAATGAAAAATTCCCACTAGTATATGAAAATGACAAAACAAGAGACTCTCTATCATAAAGATCATGGTGCTACTTTAAAGCACAAGTGCGGAAAAAGGATAGTAGCATTGCCCCTTTTTTGTTTTTCTTTTCCTTGTTCTTTTTTTTCTTTTTTCCTTTTTTTGGGTCTTTCTCTTTTTTTGGGGACAATGCTCTATTAATGATGATCATCACACTTCTATTTATTTACAACTCAATGATTACAACTCGATACTAGAACAAAATATGACTCTATATGAATGCCTCCGGCGATGTACCGGGATGGGCAATGAATCAAGAGTGACATGTATGAAATTATGCATGGTGGATTTGCCACAGATACGATGTCAACTACATGATCATGCAAGGCAATATGACAATGATGAGGTGTGTCATGATGAACGGAACGGTGGAAAGTTGCATGGCAATATATCTCCGAATGGCTATGGAAATGCCATAATAGGTAGGTATGGTGGCTGTTTTGAGGAAGATATAAGGAGGTTTATGTGTGATAGAGTGTATCATATCACAGGGTTTGGATGCACCAGAAAAGTTTGCACCAACTCTCAAGGTGAGAAAGGGCAATGCACAGTACCAAAGAGGCTAGCAATGATGGAAGGGTAAGAATGCGTATCATCCATGGAATCAACATTATTTATAAAGAACTCACATACTTATTGCAAAAATCTACAAGTCATCAAAAACCAAGCACTAAGCGCATGCTCCTAGGGGTATAGATTGGTAGGAAAAGACCATCACTCGTCCCCGACCGTCACTCATAAGGAAGACAATCAAAGAAACACCTCATGCTTCAAATTTGTCACACAACGGTTACCATACGTGCATGCTACGAGACTTTCAAACTTCAACACAAGTATTTCTCAAATTCACAACTACTCAACTAGCATGACTCTAATATTACCATCTTCATATCTCAAAACAATCATCAAGTATCAAACCTCTCATAGTATTCAATGCACTCTATATGAAAGTTTTTATTATATCCCTCTTGGATGCCCATCATATTAAGACTAAATTCATAACCAAAGCAAACTACCATGCTGTTTAGAGACTCTCAAAATAATATAAGTGAAGCATGAGAGTTCATCTATTTCTTCAAAATAGAACCACCGTCGTGCTCTAAAAAGATATAAGTGAAGCACTAGAGCAAACGACAAACTACTCCGAAAGATATAAGTGAAGATCAATGAGTAGTCGAATAATTATGCAACCATGTGAAGACACTCTAACATTTAAGAATTTCAGATCTTGGTATTTTATTCAAACAGCAAGCAAAACAAAAGAAAATAAAATGACGCTCCAAGCAAAACACATATCATGTGGTGAATAAAAATATAGCTCCAAGTAAAGTTACCGATAAACGAAGACGAAAGAGGGGATGCCATCCGGGGCATCCCCAAGCTTAGGCTCTTGGTTGTCCTTGAATATTACCTTGGGGTGCCTTGGGAATCCACAATATTAGGCTCTTGACACTCCTTATTCCATAGTCCGTCGAATCTTTACCCAAAACTTGAAAACTTCACAACACAAAACTTAAACAGAAAATCTTATGAGCTCCGTTAGTATAAGAAAGCAAAGCACCACTTCAAGGTACTGTAATGAACTCATTATTTATTTATATTGGTTTAATATCTACTTTATTCCAACTTCTCTATGGTTCATACCCTCCGATACTACTCACAGATTCATCAAAATAAGCAAACAACACAATGAAAACAGAATCTGTCAAAAACAGAACAGTCTGTAGTAATCTGTATCAAATGTATACTTCTGGTATCCCAAAAATTCCAAAATAAATTTATGGACGTGAGGAATTTATCTATTGATCATCTTCAAAAAGAATCAACTAAATATCACTATTAAGTAAAAATGGCAGCTAATCTCGTGAGCACTAAAGTTTCTGTTTTTTACAGCAAGATCGCAAAGACTTTCCCCAAGTCTTCCCAAAGGTTCTACTTGGCACAAACACTAATTAAACAAGAAAAACACAACCATAACAGAGGCTAGATAAATTATTTAATACTAAACAGAACCAAAAAAATCAAGAAACAAAAATAAAATTGGATTGCCTCCCAACAAGCGCTATCGTTTAACGCCCCTAGCTAGGTATGATGATTTCAATGATGCTCATATAAAAGATAAGAATTGAAACATAACGGGAGCATCATGAAGCATATGACAAGCACATTTAAGTCTAACCCACTTCCTATGCATAGGGATTTTGTGAGCAAACAACTTATGGGAACAATAATCAACTTGCATAGGAAGGTAAAACAAGCAAAACTTTAAGATTTTAAGCACACAGAGAGGAAACTTGATATTATTGCAATTCCTACAAGAATATATTCCTCCCTCATAATAATTTTCAGTAGCATCATGAATGAATTCAATAATATATCCGTCACATAGAGCATTCTTTTCATGATCTACAAGCATAGAAAATTTATTACTCTCCACATAAGCAAATATATTCTCGTCAATAGTAGTGGGAGCAAACTCAACGAAATAACTATCATGTGAGGCATAATTCAATTGAAAGTTAAAATCATGATGACAAGTTTCATGGTTATCATTATTATTAATAGCATACAAGTAATCACAATAATCATCATAGATGGCAACTTTGTTCTTATAATCAATTGGAACCTCTTCCGAAATAGTGGAATCATTACTAAATAAAGTCATGACCTCTCCAAATCCACTTTTATAATTATCACAATAAGATTCAACATCCTCCAAAATAGTGAGATCATCACTTCCTAAAGTTGACACTCTTCCAAACCCACTTTCATCAATACAATCATCATAAATAGGAGGCATGCTATCATCATAATAAATTTTCTCATAAAAACTTGGGGGACAAAAAATATCATCTTCATCAAACATAGCATCCCCAAGCTTCTGCTTTGCATATCATTAGCATCATGGATATTCAAAGAATTCATACTAACAACATTGCAATCATGCTCATCATCCTAAGATTTAGTGCCAAACATTCTAATGCATTCTGTCGGATGACGGGTTCTGGCAAAACCCTCGAGGTTCGAACACTGGGGTGGGCGCGAAGGTTTTCTCCCTATCAATCCATGCCCTAGCTCGCTAAGATCTCGCGGATGAACTCCACGAACTTGCAACACAAAGACACAAGATTTATACTGGTTCGGGCCACCGTTGTGGTGTAATACCCTACTCCAGTGTGGTGGTGGTGGATTGCCTCTTGGGATGATGATGAAGAGTACAAGCGGAAGAACAGCCTCCTGAGGTTGAGGTGTTCTTGTGCTTGGCGAACTTGTGTGGGTGAGATGCCTCTGAATGAGTTCTCCTTCTCTTTCTCTCGTTTTCTATCCCCCCTACTGTGTGGCTAGTTCTACTTATATAGGCCCTGGTCCTCTCCCCAAATATTGAGCGGGAAGGCAGCCAAAAACGGCCAATTTGAAAGGGGACAGCTAGTACAGCTTATCCTGACAAAAGTAGTCTTCACCTGCAAAAGGCTCTGGTGGTGACACCGTCTGGGGCTCCATGGTGACCTCCATCTTGCCGTCCTGCTGGTCTTGGTCTCGTTGCACCCATATGGAAACCTTTGCTTGATGCCTCGGTACTCCGCGCCTGCGCTTGGCCCCTTGGCACCAAAGAGGAAGCAGGGACACTGCGCGCGCTGGCGCCCGCCTTGTCTCGATCATCATGGCTCACATCACGAGGACCTCGCGAGGTTTGCCTTGCCTTGATCTCTCCGCCCCTCGTGAGCCTGCCTGGCGAGGCCGCTCCTGAGGAGGTCTTGTGTCGCCCGCCTCGCGAGGCTTGGCGCCTTGCGAGGGTCTTGAATACCTTGCCGATGAAGATGGGCCGTACAGACCTGCTAGCTCAGCCACGTCGTGGGCTGCAGGCAGGCAATTCAGGGGACCCCCGTTCCCAGAATGCCGACAGTAGCCCCGGGCCCAAGGCGTGGTTGGGCTTGGCTTAGAGGCGAAGCCAAAGGTCAAGCACGGAGCACCGCGGGCCCCAAAAGCCTACGGCCTCGGTTGAGGCATGGCGGTTGATTGGACGTGGGCGTCTCCGCTTCCCCATGCTGCCTCGGCAACTGCCCGAATTTACAAGTCCCTGCGACATACAAGGAAAACCATCATTACCTGTGATCATGGGGGGCGCTGGTTGACCTTCTCCTGCTATAAATGAGGAAGGGGGCCGAAGCCCCCGTCCCCCGCCCGCCTGCTTCTTCCTCCTCTGCTCCACCACCGACGCCAATGGTGTCGTTGAAGAGGTTCTCTGCCGCGGAGAAAGGAAAGGCCCCTCGCGAGGGGCCCGGCTCCCCAGCGCCCAAGCGGGGACGCGGTCGTCCCGCAAGCACACCACAACTCCCGGGGTGGCGTCGCTGCGCGTGGTGGGGGTCGCTCCGATCGAGGTAGCCCCGTCGATGAGGTGAGACGTGCCGTGGTTGCGCGGCCTCCCCGGCCATGCTTCCACTCGGCAGAGGTGCTGCCGGAGTTCGTTGTCTGGTCGGAGGATCTGACCGGCAACTGGCTTCAGCTTCCGCGCTTCTTCATCGACGAGTTGTCGGCCTCTGGTCCAGGCGGGCTCTGGCTGCAGGCGGTCGGCTACTGCAGCAGGGCCTCCTGGGTCGCGGTTGAAGTCTCCATAGCAGGCAACATAGCTCTGGCCCGCGGTTGGCAGAAGTTCGCCCGTGCGCGCGGCCTAGGCAGGCGGTGCACCCTCCATTTCAAGTATGACGGTGATGCGACCCTCTACGTGAGGGTGTTTGGGGAAGATGGTCACCTCGTCAGGTGCTGCCCCGAGACGAACAACGGCGAGGAGGTGCTCAGTCTCGGCGATGCCCGCGACAAGGGCGAGCCCGCCGGCCGCGCCTCGTCCAGCTATGGTGGCTCTTCTCTTGGGGAAAGCTCCAACAGCTGTGGCTAAGACCAGCCGTCACGCTCGCTTCGAAGGTGGTAGCGGGTCGTCTCGTCGCCGCACCTCCATGAAGCGCGATGAGGGATCCGGCTAAGCTCGGGACGTCGCTGGAGGCCTGCCCCCGTGGTTCGCTGCAACGCTGCTTTTGTTTTGTTCCTCTTTTCTTTCCTGCATCAAAACGAAACCAGTATGGGCCTGGAGGGGCGTGTATCAAACTGTGATTCCTTAGTCATTACGCTATGCTTGTTATTTCCGTGTTGTGTCGTTATTTTGTGTGGAGATAACTTAGCCTGGAGCGTTCGGGGCAGCCTCTTCTTCACGAGGCACTTGTTTCCTCGTGCTCGTCTTGGCTTAGTGGTTGCTCAGAACTGCAAAAAAATCGTTAGGAAGCTCGCTAGGAGAATTATCGTTCACCCTAGCCTTGACTCAGCGCTTCATATTGCGGTACCCGAGGGGCACGGATTAGGAGAGATGTGCCGGCTTGTGGGCTCGAACGAGGGTGCCTCGCGAGAAAGCAGACCGAAGGCAGAGAGAAGGACCAACAGAGGAGTAAGAAACCCTCGCGAAGGTGCCTGCCTAGCCCTCTCACGAGGTATGCGAGAGAGAGAGAACATAAGCGAACTAGATTCGGAAAAGGCGGTAAAAGGTGACGGAACCAAATCAGCAAGGAACATCAGAAGCAAACTTCAATTAAGAGAAGGCGAGCCAACTACGGAAAGCAAGTGAAAAGCCGCGCCCGACACCTAGTCTAGTCTTCAAGTCTTCTCACCAGCGCGGAGCTAAGTGCTGCCACTAGGCGTGGGAGGGAGCCCCCGAGGCCCGAGGGCGGCACTCCTGAGACTCCGGGGCGTGTACAACCCCACTCATTATTACGTGAGAGTGTCACGGGCGGCGAGTCTTCATAGGCACCGGGCCTTCTTCACATGCACTGGGCCTTTCTTCACAAGCACTAGGCCTTACTTCACAGGCACTGGGCCTTGCTTCATGGGTAGAACTTCCTAAGGTGATGTATGTTCCAGGCGTTCTGGATGGGCACCCCGTCCTGTGTCTCCAGGCGCACGGCGCCAGGCCTGGAGATATGGATGACCCTGAACGGGCCCTCCCACATGGGTGAGAGCTTGTGCAACCCTTCCCTAGAGAGGACCCACCTTAGGACGAGGTCGCCTGCCGCGAGCATCCTGGAGCGGATATTGCGACAGTGGTATCGCCGTAGTGCCTGCTGGTACCTTGCCACCCTTAGTGCAGCTTTGCAGCGACGTTCCTCCCCCAGTACGAGGTCCATCCCCCGTGTGGCGTCCTGTCGCGTTTCATCAAACGGTAGGACCCGTGCGGAGCGATGCTTTACCTCATGAGGGAGGACCGCTTCGGCTCCGTAGACAAGGAAGAACGGGGTCTCGCCCGTCGGCTTAGTGGCGGTGGTGCGGATGGACCACAACACGGACCGGAGACCATCGTGCCAGCTCCTGCCGCAGGCCTCGAGCTTCTTCTTGAAGGTCCTGGTCTTGAGGCCTCTCAGGACCTCCGCGTTGGCGCGTTCAGCCTGGCCATTGCTCCTGGGGTGCGCCACCGAAGCGTAGCAGATCTGCGTTCCAAGGTTAGCACAGTATGTTTTGAAGAGGTAACTGGTGAACTGTGAGCCATTGTCGATGATGATGCGGTTGGGTCCCCGAAACGGCTCACGAGGCCCTTGATGAACTTAACTGCGGAACTAGCTGGGATGGTGCGGACGGCTTCCACTTCCGCCCACTTGGTGAACTTGTCGATGGTGACGTAGAGGTAGCGGTAGCCCCCTGGAGCTCGAGGGAATGGGCCCAAGATATCCAGCCCCCAGACCGTGAATGGCCATGTGAGTGGTACAGTCTGGAGGCCCTGAGGTGGCTAATGGATCTGCTTGATGTGGAACTGACAAGCTTCGCATGACTTCACCAGCTCAGCTGCGTTGTTGAGCACCGTGGGCCAGTAGAATCCACTGCGGAACACCTTGCTGACAAGAGTCCATGACGACGAGTGGTGTCTGCATTCCCTGCCGTGTATGTCAATCAGCAACTCCTTCCCTTGGTCCCTGGAAATGCAACGCAACAAAACATCATTTGGTCGCTTCTTGTACAACTCACCGTCCTGGATGCAGTATGCCGTGGCTTGCTGGGCCACGCGCTCTGCGTCCTCTTCCTTCTCCGGTAGTGCCCCTTGCCTCAGATATTCCTTGAATTCCTTGGTCCAACATCCCTATGGGGCTCGAGCGCCAAGAGCAAGCGAGCTCCTGAGGTTGGGCCACAAGCTGGGGCTCCCGTGGTAGACGGTTGTGGGAGCTCCTCCCGAGGCCGTGCCGTGCTTGAAAGTGGTGGCGTCGCTGACGGCTTGAAGAGCCGCTCCTCGAAGACGCCAGGCTCTTGGGGCTACCGCTTGGATGTCCTCCTGGCGATGTTGTCGGCTTCCTTGTTGGTGCCACGGGGCACATGCTGCACCTCCAGGCCTAGGAACTGCTTTTTCATCTTACGTACCTCTGCGAGATACGCCTCCATGTGCTCGTTGACAGTGTCCTGGACTAGGGGGTACTCACCACGTCATCTCCCGATCTGTTAGATTGGGCCGAGGACCCCCATGGCTGTATACTCATGGCCAATTCGGACAACTGCCACACACAAGGAAGATTCCACAAGACTTCGCGATCAAGACAAGGATTCCTCCCCACCGGCGTATTCGGCTAGGACTCTTGTTATCCTAGGCCTCTGGTGCATTATATAAACCGAGGCCAGGCTAGTCGATAGAGGATATACAACAAAAATCATACCATAGGCTAGCTTCTAGGGTTTAGCCTCTACGATCTCGTAGTAGATCAACTCTTGTAATACTCATATCATCAATATCAATCAAGCAGGACGTAGGGTTTTACCTCCATCAAGAGGGCCCGAACCTGGGTAAAACATCGTGTCCCTTGCCTCCTATTACCATCCGCCTTAGACGCACAGTTCGGGACCCCCTACCCGAGATCCGCCGGTTTTGACACCGACATTGGTGCTTTCATTGAGAGTTTCACTGTGTGATCGGCAAAAGGATCGATGGCTTGTCTGCGGATTAACTGCGACATCGACATCTTCGTCACCGGCTCGACTGGTCACCTTGGCTCGACCAAGGACCGCGCTCCATCTCCGATCATCATGATTCGGACGGGGGCCTTCATAAACATCAACTCCGATCTCTATCATGATCATAGAGGAGTCATCCATGGAGCTCGAGGGCTCAACGTCACCATTGCCCTCGGGCAGTCGTGCAGTTTTTATGGAAAGCGAACTTGTATTCACCGTCACCACCTCCTTGAGCGTCGGTTTGACGATTGCTTCAGTGCAATAGTGCGGAATTACGTCTACAACAGCCATGCAAAATTTCATCGAGTTCCGATGGAGGAATCTCCGACAATCTACGATATACCAGAGCCCTGTCAAATCTGGACGGGAATCTGGATGAGTTTAGGGCATGGTCTCCATATCCCAGCTCGGAGGTCCTTTGGAAGATCCAACCGTTCATCTACTGCAGAATTCCTATATCTACCACCCCTCCAAATTTCAGCTCGATCCGAAGGTTCAAACTCCGGGAACCCTCCGATGAGTGGAGCAATTTTCGGATCTGTTTTCTGCGTGAATACGGATTCGACCTGAATTCATGTTTCTTTATGAACGTGATATTGGACAACCTTTTTAGAGGAATTATCTTCTAGGGTATTGTGCGTTATTTTTAAACACGTGCCCGTAAATTTTTAAGCCTCCCATGAGGTCATCTTCATCATCATGCTGGTGTCAAACCAGTCCGGTAATATTGCTCCAAGGCTACCGACATGCGCTAGACACGTCGTCACTTTGTTGAGCCGAGCTCAATTTCTTCAGATCATCATCTCGGCAAGCCGAACAAGAGTCCGGCATCGCGAAGGACAATTCATCACCAACATCACCACCCCACGGATTACACAGAGCGGGCATACCGACATCGCCGCACGGTCACTTCATCAAGCTGGCATCGACCATGTCACGACCTGCATCGGCAGGGCCGCACTATTGCTTCTTCAAGCTGGTGTCCATCATGCCGACCTACTTTGACTCATCGGCTGACATCGAGGCTTCGACATCTTGGCTGGACTGGGGGCTTCACCATCTCTTCATCAACCTACTCCCGAGACTTCGGCGTCAGTAGCCGACCAGCTCCGTCACGTTAGATGGATAGAGGGTTTTGCCTCGGCGAGCCAACCTTTGCCAGCATCGTCATGTCGTCACTTTATCGCCCATCAGGCAATGGGTGTGCGGATCAAGTCCCAATTTTGGAAATCACCTTCCTTCAGATTGCTACAACAAATAAACCAGGTGCTATTAATCCCTGTATTTTTTGCTTGTATGGGTTCACTTTTCCCAAGGAATTATTACTCTGGTTTGTCCATCATATGTACACAGGTCTATCAAATGGTGGCTGCATTAACGACAGTCGCATGGTGGTTCGGTCAGTTTCCGTACATAGTTCGGCGAACGCCGCATCCAGAGCTCGGACCGACCTGTGAATTCAGGCTTTGCCACGCCTTTACCGCATCACGCCGACGCCCTGCATCGACATTGACTTCGGCACTAGGCCATATTTCTTTTATTACTCACTTTGCATAAATTATTTATTATGCAACAATTTTTTTAATTATCATTATTACTATTATCTCTGGTTTGCACTATTTTTTGTGCACAGGAAAATGATCCGGGGACTTCGACGTCACTCTGCGGGTCTGCATTGACCGTGCTATGTCACCACTTCGGCGTCTCGAGCTCTCCGCTCCGCCACCTCGGGACCGGCTTGGGGGATGGAACCTTGTCCCGCATCAAGCTCGGACCGCATCATCAATACCGAACACATTAACCAGCTAAGTCGCTTTCATGCTCAAAGCTTTAATTTCTAACTTGTGTTCGGTTCGACCAAGCATTATACTTTTTTGGAAAAAAGTTGCTTGTAAAAAATTTCCTTGTCCAAACTTTGTTTGTGACGCATAAATTCAAATACCCAATTCATTTGGGGGCTTCCTTCATGAAGCTTTTCCTCTTGCATATGATTATACTTGTACGGCTTCGTTCCTTGTTCGTGTATTACGCCACAATATGCACCATATTGACTTAAGCGATTTGCAAGCTGGGTTGCCTCGCTCCTGTG
This sequence comes from Triticum aestivum, assembly GCF_018294505.1. Classification (NCBI taxonomy): domain Eukaryota; kingdom Viridiplantae; phylum Streptophyta; class Magnoliopsida; order Poales; family Poaceae; genus Triticum; species Triticum aestivum. Next base: position 146,390,342 of record NC_057809.1, read on the forward strand.
TTTACCCCTACGTTCCCGATTTTTTGGCTAGGGAGTAAAGGAGCACCTCTGCGATTGTCACGATCGGGTCCCCCGAGCCGGACCTCAGACTGGGTGAAGCCGAAAGCTAGCGCTCTTATAGTTTTCAATGATGGTCGGCACACGACGGAACTCATGAGTACAAAAAATCTATTGCACAAGTGTCATAATAACAATGAGCATCGAAGAAAGGTATCGGTGGGGGTACTATTTTCTTCGAAGATGCTTCTTACACTTTGCAGTAATATAGCATAAGTTCCCTGAGCGCGCTTTGTCTGTTACAGCCTTATGGCCTGATTGCCTGGTTATTGGAAACACCTTCGATATTCTCGACAAATGGAGTACATAACACTTTTTGGTCCTTGACCAAAGAGGGAGAAGCCGACGGTCGGTTAAGACGCGTTTAAAGTTCGGTTGAACATAGATATGATATAAGTACTTCGGTACATGCAATCATTCTTTTACCCAAGTCACTTGGGGGCTCTTAAATTTATATGAGCCGTTTTATGATAAGTGTTCTTCTTCTTAGTCGTTGAAAGTTTTATTATTATTATTATTATTATTATTATTATTATTATTATTATTATTATCTATCACTCCTTTTTTCGACACGAGCGTGTGGTCACTAGCCGGGGAGCCTAATTTCTCTCTCAAAGCCGCTAGAGTTTAGTTTGCTAAACTGGCCTAATGAGAAGTACTCCGCCCTCGGGATAGGAGGTTGAAGCTGTAGGCTGACCCGCTTGAAGTCTTGAGATAGGATGTATCATGTTAAAGCACGATAGAAGCACTTCTTTTGCTAAGGCCAATTTTCGGATTGGCACCGAACACTTGATCTTGTTCGGACGTCAAGTTTTTACTGACGGTTTTTTGGTTTTCCAAGCTTATGGCACTTTTAAACTATTTGTGTGTTTTCAGCACAAGTCTCGCAGTGCAACGCCGGACACCTTTAGAGATTCGGCAAAAACATTCTCGGATATTGCTATATATACATCGGTTTCGAATTGTGTCTTCGATCAATAGTTGGGTTGCCCGGCTCCAGCGCTTGCCTCCTATGTTTCACTTTCTTCAGCTAGGTGTGCAAAGGGAGAACCACTGCGATTGTGCTTCCAGCTCACATGGTTAAGCACCTCAGTGGAGAAAGCCGAAAACTGACTGTCACAATAAGCGTAAACTGGTCAGCGATCCGATGATGGTGTTAAATGACGGGCCATTCATAACAATGGCCGAAGTGTTTACGGCTTGACCTCGACTGCCGCCGAACACTACCGGGGGCTATTAACTGGCCTCCCAAACTAAATCCTCGATATTTTGCTCTTACATTGGAGCTGAGGTTTCATGATCATGCTTAGCATGACAACCCAAAGAAAGGAACCGATAGCGGGACTATTTTCTTTGGAAGACATTTCTTCTGTTAAACAGTAATATAACATATCTCTCTGCGTACCTTTGTTTATAAAACTGTATGGCCAGATTGCCTTGTTTGTTGTAAATCTTTGCCCTCATAAAGGCTTTATAAATTAGGACAAACACTCCTCGGCTATTGGCCGAGGAGGTGGAAGCCGATGGTCGGTCAACAAAGTTTTGTACAATGTGGATCCGAGCATTAATAACATAAAGTACTTGGATACATAGAGTCATTACACATAATTTATGATTTTACTATGGATATCAATCCTTAATTCGGCCACCCGTGCCCGCATTAAGGCTCGGGGGCTACTGGGCTTCGGGCTTATTATTTACAAATATTAAAGGGGCACATCGATCCCCTGATCTGGTGTTGCCACCCGACCAGTGTCTCGGGGGCTACTGCATTGCCTGTCCAATGCAGAAAATTTTAAGTGTAATATAGTTTCCGAGGAGATTTTGATTCTCAGGTTGGTCGGCTGCACCCAACCTGAGTCTTGAGGACTGAGCACACCGCTTTTTGTGTCCCGAAGTATTCTGCCGAGCTAGGACTTGATCCTCAGACCGATTTTGCAAATCAACCTTAGTCTCAGCGGCTACTGGGATCAGCGGTCTTATGTCATCCTTCATGTGCATCTCGGGTTTTAGACCGATACCCACCTTGAGGGCTACTGGCTATATATCTCGGCAGAGAATAAATTGCACTAATCAAAAATATCGACAAAAATCGGCCCACATTCGGGGTGGTGCACCACCTCGGAAGCAGTCTAGCATAAAGCTCGGGCGCTAGTGGCTGGCTCCATAGAGGGCATTTCCGGCATTAAGCTCGGCTAAACTCCTTCAAACTTCTTTGAACCAAGGTGATTTACGACACCTTGGATACAGTCCAGCGTTGGAGCTCGGATACATAGTCCGGCATTGGAGCTCGGATACAGTCCGGCGTTGGAGCTCGGATACATAGTCCGCCATTGGAGCTCGGATACATTCCGGAGTTAGAGATAGGAAGCGGTCCGACGTTGGTGCTCGGCTGTAAAAGATACCTCGAATGCAGTCCGGCGTTGGAGCTTGGACGCAAGAGGACGCTGCCGCCCGGGAACAACTACAAACCCGAGGTGTGGCATAAAAATAACAAGACATTGATAAAGGCCAGAAACTTAAAGGGGCTCCTCGGATACCCGACGTGTAAACTCGTCGAATGCATTTCGGCGATCCTCAAGATCGAAGATGAGAAGATTTGTTGAACCAGTTTTCAAGACCGACGATCTAAGATGAAGAACGGTTCGGAAGAATCGTGGAGCGTCCCTAACTTGAAGACCGGTTCAGGGGGCTACTGACGGTGTCCTGGAGTAGGGAGTACTCACCACGTCATCTCCCGATCTGTTAGATTGGGCCGAGGACCCCCATGGCCGTATACTCATGGGCCAGTTCGGACAGCTGCTGCATACAACGAAGATTCCACAAGACTTGGTGATCAAGACAAGGACTCCTCCCCACCGGCGTATTCGGCTAGGACTCTTGTTATCCTAGGCCTCTGGTGCATTATATAAACTAAGGCCAGGCTAGTCGATAGAGGATATACAACAACAATCATGCCATAGGCTAGCTTCTAGGGTTTAGCCTCTATGATCTCGTGGTAGATCAACTCTTGTAATACTCATATCATCAATATCAATCAAGCAGGACATACGGTTTTACCTCCATCAAGAGGGCCCGAACCTGGGTAAAACATCGTGTCCCCTGCCTCCTGTTACCATCCACCTTAGACGCACAGTTCGGGACCCCCTACCCGAGATCCGCCGGTTTTGACACCGACACTCGTCCTTTGGCTCATATACTTTGTTGGAGAAGTTGACTAGGAGCTGTGAGTCGCCCCTAACGGTGAGGCGCTTTACCCCTAGAGCTACCGCGGCCTTCAAGCCAGCTATGAGGCCTTCATATTCTGCGATGTTGTTGGAGACCTTCTCGCCCTGCTGAAAACAGAGCTGCACATCATAGTAGAGCTTGTCCTGCATGGGCGAGATGAGTACTGCTCCAGCCCCCGCGCCCTGATGCGCGAAGGCACCATCAAAATACATGACCCATCCGTTGGGCACCTCGCTTCCTAGCGAGGTCGACCGGTCCTCGCCCACTTCAAGTGCTGGGGCATCCGTCCATTCCGCCAAAAAATCAGCAAGTGCGTCTCCCTTGATGACCCTGGTAGTGCTGAACTCCAACTGGAATGCCTGCAGCTCAATGTTCCACTCGGCGACCCTTCTAGCGGAGTTGGGGCTCCTGAGCACCCTCTCCAATGGGTAGGCCGAGACGACCTTGATAGGGTGGCCCTGGAAGTAGTGCCGCAACTTGCGTGAGGCCACCAGGAGCGCGAGCAGGAGCTTCTGAGGCATGAGATATCGTGCCCTCGCGTCCCTCAACACCGTGCTAACAAAATACACCAGGTGCTCGAAGAGGACCGGCGTGTTGGTGAGGCCCGCGTCTTGTGAAAGCTGGGGTGCCTCCTGAGGTGGCGGGACCCCTGGCGCCTCATCGCTTGCAGGAATCTCTACGGCGTCGTCCTGTCGAACCTGGTCTTCTGTTGCTACCGCTATCACTCTTGCTGCGCCTTCTTGCGTCATATCGGCTGGCGGCGTAGCTTAGTGCGACATGCTCTTGGCCTGGTGCTCCTCCCGAACCGCCACTAGCGCAGCGCTAGCGGAGTATGGGGTGGCAGCAAGATAAAGTACTAGAGGCTCGAGAGGCCGTGGCGCCACCATCACCGGAGGGCTGGTCAGGTATCTCTTGAGGTCTTGGAAGGCTTGGTCGGCCTCCAGAGTCCATTCAAACGGGCCCTTCTTCTTCATCATCTTGAAGAAGGGTAAGGCGCGCTCTACCAGCTTGGAGATGAAGCACCCCCAACGCAGTCACCCGACCAGCCAGCTTTAGCATTTCCTTGAGGGTCTGCAGTGGGCTCAAGTCCTCAATGGCCTTGATCTTCTCCGGGTTCGCCTCAATCCCTCTGTGTGACACGAGGAATCCCAGTAGCTTGCTGGAAGGGACACCGAACACACACTTTTCCGGGTTAAGCCGCAAGTTCACCTGGCGCAGGCTTTCGAAGGTCTCCTCCAGGTCATGGATCAAGGTTCTTGCCTCCCGAGACTTCACCACAATGTCGTCGACGTAGGCCTCCATGTTCCTCCCGAGCTGCTGCCCTAAAGCGACGCGCATCAGCCGCTAAAAGGTCGCACCCGCATTGCGAGTCCAAAGGGCATACAGGTGTAGCAGTACACCCCACACGGGGTCAGGAAGGCTGTCTTCTCTACATCTTCCACCATCATCTTGATTTGGTGAACCCTGAGAACGCATCCAAGAAGCACAGTAGGTCGCACTCGGCGGTGGAGTCGATGATCTGGTCGATGCACGGGAGAGGGAACGGATCTTGAGGGTGACAACCCACAAGTATAGGGGATCGCAACAGTTTTCGATAAGTAAGAGTGTCGAACCCAACGAGGAGCTAAAGGTAGAACAAATATTCCCTCAAGTTCTATCGACCACCGATACAACCCTACGCACGCTTGATGTTCGCTTTACCTAGAACAAGTATGAAACTAGAAGTACTTTGTAGTGTTTTCGGAAAGGCTTGCGAGAAAGTAAAGAGCACGAAAATAAAACTAGGGGCTGTTAAAGTAAAGAAGCAACTAAAGTAAATATAGCGAGTGTGGAAAAGTGGTGGTAGGAGTTGCGAAATTGCCCCTAAGCAATTGACTACTTTACTAGACCGATAGCGAGTATTATGTGGGAGAGGCCACTGCTAGCATGTCATCCCTTACTTGGAATTCTATGCACTTATGATTGGAACTATTAGCAAGCATCCGCAACTACTAATGTTCATTAAGGTAAAACCCAACCATAGCATTAAGATATATTGGTCCCCCTTCAATCCCGTATGCATCAATTTCTATGCTAGATTGAAGGTTTATGTCACTCCTGCCCTCCAATACATAGTCCTATCAACATACAACTAACCCCTATGGTGTGATCCATGCGTGCGCTCATATGATGGGCACCAAAGGACAACAACATAACCACAAGCAAATTAAATCAATCATAGCAATTCATCAACCACCGATAGGACAACGAAAATCTACTTAGACATCATAGGATGGCAACACATCATTGGATAATAATATGAAGCATAAAGCACCATGTTCAAGTAGAGGGTACAGCGGGTTGCGGGAGAGTGGCCGCTGTAGATAGAGGGGGGAGGTGATGGAGGTGTTGGTGAAGATCGCGGTGATGATGATGATGGCCATGGCGGTGTTCCGGCGCCACCGGAGGAGAGGGGGAGAGGAGCCCCCTTCTTCCTCTTCTTCCTTGACCTCCTCCCTAGATGGGAGAAGGGTTTCCCCTCTGGTCCTTGGCCTCCATGGCATGGGAGGGGCAAGAGCCCCTCCGAGATTGGATCTATCTCTCTGTTTCTCTCTGGTTCTGCGCTCTCTTCTGGCTCTGTTTCACCGTTTTGTATATATATATGGAGATCCGTAACTCGGATTGGCCTGAAACCTTCGCCGTGATTTTTTTCTGAATATTAGCTTTCTTGCGGCAAAAAAAGAGCGTCAACCGCCTTACGGTGGGCTCACGAGGGTA
>NC_057809.1:146396551-146396937 GCF_018294505.1 Triticum aestivum
CTATCTCTCTGTTTCTCTCTGGTTCTGCATTCTGTATTGGCTCTGTTTCACCATTTCGTATATATATGGAGATCCGTAACTCCGATTGGCCTGAAACCTTTGTCGTGATTTTTTCCGAATATTAGCTTTCTTGCGGCAAAAGAAGAGTATCAACCGCCTTACGGTGGGCTCACGAGGGTAGGGGGCGCGCCCTAGGGGGGGGGGGGGCGCCCCCTGCCTCGTGACCACCTCGGGCACTGGTTCGCGTTGATTTTCCTTCCGAATTTTCCATATTTTCCAAAAATAAGCTCCGTCCGTTTTTATCCCGTTTGGACTCCGTTTGATAAGGATATTCTGCGAAACCAAAAACATGCAACAGACAGGAACTGGTACTGGGCACTGGATCA
>NC_057809.1:146701128-146702905 GCF_018294505.1 Triticum aestivum
AAGATTTATATATTGGAAGCTTATATTTGGATATCAAAAGTGTTCCGGGTGAAATCGGGATTTTACCGGAGTACCGGGGGTTACCGGACCCCCCGGGGGGTTAATGGGCCATGATGGGCCTTAGTGGAAGAGAGGAGGGGCTGCCAGGGCAGGCTGCGCCCCCCCCCCCCCCTCCCCCTAGTCCGAATTGGACAAGGAGGGGGGCGGTGCCCCCCTTTCCTTCCTCTCTCCCTCCTCCTTCCCCCTTCTCCTATTCCAACTAGGAAAAGAGGGAGTCCTAGTAGGACTCCTCCTGGCGCGCCTCCTCCTGGCCGGCTGCCTCTCCCCCCTTGCTCCTTTATATACAGGGGCAGGGGGCACCTCTAGACACACAAGTTGATCATTGAGATCTCTCCAGCAGTGTGCGGTGCCCCCTCCACCATAATCCACCTCGGTCATACTGTAGCGGTGTTTAGGCGAAGCCCTGCTGCGGTAGCTTCATCAACATCGTCACCACGCCGTCATGCTGACGAAACTCTTCCTCGTGCCCTACTGGATCGTGAGTTCGCGGGACGTCACCGAGCTGAACGTGTGCTGAACGCGGAGGTGTCGTATGTTCCGTGCTGAGGATCGGTCGATCGTGAAGACGTACGACTACATCAACCGCGTTGTTATAACGCTTCCGCTTAACGGTCTACGAGGGTACGTGGACGACACTCTCCCCTCTCGTTCCTATGCATCACCATGATCTTGCTTATGCGTAGGAAAATTTTGAAATTACTACGTTCCCCCAACACCCTCTCCCTCTAGTCCGAATTGGACAAGGAGGGGGCGGCGCCCCCCTTTCCTTCCTCTCTCCCTCCTCCTTCCCCCTTCTCCTACTCCAACTAGGAAAGGAGGGAGTCCTACTCCCGGTGGGAGTAGGACTCCTCCCTGGCACGCCTCCTCCTGTCCGGTCGCCTCCCCCCTTGCTCCTTTATATACGGGAGCAGGGGGGAACCTCTAGACAAAACAATTGATCTCTTGTATCTCTTAGCCGTGTGCGGTGCCCCCCTCCACCATAGTCCACCTCGATAATATCGTAGCGGTGCTTAGGCGAAGCCCTGCATCGGTAGAACATCACCATCGTCACCATGCCGTCGTGCTGACGGAACTCTCCCTCAAAGCTCGGCTGGATCGGAGTTCGAGGGACGTCATCGAGCTGAACATGTGCTGAACTCAGAGGTGTCGTACGTTCGGTACTTGATCGGTCGGATCGTGAAGACGTATGACTACATCAACCGCGTTGTGCTAACGCTTCCGCTTTCGGTCTACGAGGGTACGTGGACAACACTCACCCTCTCATTGCTATGCATCACCATGATCCTATGTGTGCGTAGGAAATTTTTTGAAATTACTATGTTCCCCAACAGGGTCACACCATGCCGGGTCACAGTTACAAATTTTAATTATTACTTAGCAATTTTAGGCAATATTGTAGAATATAAAAGTGAACCTAACAACTGCATAGATGATTCTAGTGCTAAGCAACTACAACAAGAGTAAGGTAAGCATGCAAAATAAGATGAAAGTAAAGGTAAAGACACAACTAACCACAAGTAGCAAGCTATGGTTAGGGATAACCGCAACTCTGAGAGACGAGGATGTATGTTGATGTGCACTTCCTTGAAGGGAAGCTAGTCACTGTTAGAGAGGTGAATGTTACCACGAAGGCACACGAATGCCACGAAGGCTCACCCGCATTCTCCCTTTGAGACAACACCATGAACGCGTTTCTCAACCACTAGTGGTAGACCTT
>NC_057809.1:146703167-146718413 GCF_018294505.1 Triticum aestivum
GCCTAGGAGTCTCCAACCTCCAAGAGTAATAAGATCAAGGGGAAATGCTCAAGACTTTCTTAAATCACAAATTCCTTTGGTCGAGAGAAGGGGAAGAAGTGGATCTATCACTTGATTGGAGAAGCTATGAAGATCTCTCACAAATTCCTCCGGAATCAAAGATTTGGTGTATGAAGATGTGAAAAAGTGTAGAATGTGTTCTAGCGTTATCTCAAAGTGAATTGTCAACCTTCTCCCCGAGTGTAAGAAAGCTATTTGTAGTGGAAGTGCTAAAATGGTCGTTGGAGTTACTTACCTAAGATCTTACCATACGTCCAGAGGCAAAAAAAAGCATCGGACGTTTGACAGAGCTACCGGCTGTTCGACTGCCAGAACGTGCACACACAAGGGTGAAGTGTAGAGATTCCACAAATGGGGTATTGCCAGACATCTGGTACTTTCCGGTTGTCCGGTATCTCGAGAGGCACTGGACATCTGATGGTTACCGAAAATCCGACAATAAGGTTATGTTGGGAGACAATCAGATTTCCATATAGAGACAGTCATCCATTGGAAGGAGGGACCGAACATCCGGTTGGGACTGGACGTCCGACATTTTGACTTTGCAGGGATAGAGCGGATGTCTGGCCTAGACTGGAAATCCGTCAATTTGGTTATGTGGTGAAACACCGGATTTCCGGGGGTACCGGACGTCTAGACGTCCGGTAACTACAAGTCATCCATTTGAACCAAAGACAAAGCAGAACAAACCCTAGGAGATAGTATGATGGAGAGTTTAGGGTAGTATTATGTGTGAAGAATGAGATATATGTGGGTTTTGGAGCAAGTCAATCATGAGTACCGATGATCCACTCTTAATAGTGCGAGATCCCTATACCCAAGAGCCAATGGAAAAGCCTAAGCTATTTTTCTTGTATCTTTGTTCTTGAGAAATATACACTTGGTAGTCATGATCCATACATCAGTCCTTGGGGACTAAACCTGAGATATGCTTGACAAACATGATTGGTCCCCTATATGTATATTGTCATCAACATCAAAATATGATTAAGATCATGATTTCACTTTTAGCCCCAAACTACTATGAGTGCCACGGGTTGAGCGGTGGATGCTAGGGGCTATGTGAGAAGAGTGTATCGACACGCGCGTGTGTGTGCGCGCACACACACACAACTCACGTGCACACGTACAAAGTAGTATTAGACCTTATGAAGTTGAATACTTTTGCTTTGCATTTGTTGTTTACTACTTAGGCTACAAGTCCCTTTTATAGGACAAAACAAACCAAATACATGAGGATGACCTCATTGCTTACCTATGTACTAATTGACCTGACATGCTCATTAAATGCATGTTATCTTATCCTATCCTATCCTGCCATGAGCAGGTTATCTTATCCTATCCTATCCTGCCATGAGCAGGTTATCTTATCATATCCTATCCTATCCTACCATGAACAATTATCTTATCCTATCCGGTTGCAGGCTATCCCTTGCATCCCTTTTTGACTTGTGCTGCAGCTTGTTCACACTAGCTGTGAATTTATCTAGACATAGTTTAATCCCAACAATCTCCCCTCAACCATGTCGAAGAGGTTTGACATTGTTGATCCCCACCCTATCGTGCACCTCCTGGAAGTGAACACGGCCAAGGGGCTTGGTCAAGATGTCTGTGTTCTGCTCGTAGGTCCCAGTGAACTCCACGACCACCGTGCCCTTCTCGATGCAATCACGTATGAAGTGGTAGCGGAGATCGATGTGCTTGTTGCGGTTGTGAAGTATCAAATTGTTGCAGAGTTAGATCGCGAACTTTTTGTTGACTATGGGATCACATGGGTGATGTCTTTATTCAGCATCTCGCTAAGAAGTCGAGCCATCCAGATCCCCTGTCACGCTATTGTTCCCGCTGTGATGTACTCCGCCCTGCACAAAGAGGTGGTGACAATATTCTGCTTCAGTGACTGCCAGGTGATTGGACTGCTCCCAAGGGGGAAAACGCGCTCGAGGTGCTTTTCCTGGAGTCCACGTCGACGATGTGGTCAGAGTCATTGTAGCCAACCAAGGTCTCACCATTGCCGCGGTGATACACACATTCGTGTGTGAGTGTGTCGGCGATGTAGTAGACCAGGTGTTTAACAGCCTCAAGATCAGCCTGCTCAGGAACCCGACGATGATCGAGATGTTCGGCCGAGTGTGCACGAGATACATTAGGTTGTCGATGATGCTCCAACATAAGATAGTGTTCGTCGGCTTCTCCTTGTTGAGCTTGCAATGTGCCTTCATTGGGGAGTTCACGACATGGCAGTCCGCCATGCTCGCTTGCTTGAGTAGCTTGCTTGATTACGCCGCTTGAGTGATCATGGTGCGACAATGCTCCTGGTTCACCCCCAACCCAAGGTAGTACCAGAGCAGGGTGAGATCGCTCTTGTTAAAGAGAATTTTTCATCTCTTTCTTGAAGTTGCGCACCTCGTGCGGCTCGGCTCCAGTGATGAAGAGGTCATTGACACAGATGCCAATGATGAGCATCATGTCCCCAATTCCATGTGCGTACACACCATTCTTGGAGGCTCTGTGATGTCAAGCTTGTGTCCTTCTTGGCATTCCACGCCCTTGGTGCTTGCCGAAGTCCATACAGTGCCTTGTGTATCATGTATAATCCATGCTTGTGTTCATCGGCTATGAAGCTAGACGGTTTGGACACGTAGACCTTCTCCTTGAGGTTGTTGTTGAGGAACACCAACTTGACATACTTGTGATGGACCTCCCAGCCCCAATGTGCCGCCAAGGCAAGGATCAGTCACACAAACTCGAGCCTTGCCACGGGTGCGAAGACTTCCTCAAAGTCCACCCTCGCGTGTTGTGCATACCCTTTTTCTACAAGTCGGGCCTTGTGTTTGATGATGGTGCCGTCCTTGTTCTTCTTCACCTTGAATACCCACTTGAGCCCAATAGCTCCATGCCCCGGAAGCAGCGTGGTAAGTGTCCAAGTGGTGTTATCATCGATTGACGATACCTCATCCAACATAACGCGATGCCAATAGTCCTCGCGCTCTTCCTCAATGAATGTGGATGGCTCCTTGGTGTCCATCAAATGCAACACCTCGTTGTCATCAAGGCTCTCCGCCAACTATGGTAGCTCGATGAGAAGGTCATCGATGCTTCGGTACTAGTGTGAGGCACCGGTGCTGTCATCAACGTCGATCAGGTCCGACCTCGCGATCGGTGGAGTTGCGAAGTGAACTGGCTCGACCTCACTTCGTGTGTCTGGGGTCGCTGAGCGTAGGGTTGTTGTGCCCACTATGCTCCGAACCACTGGACTTGGGGTCGTAGTGCTCGAAATTGCTTTACCCAGGGTCACTATTGTGCTCGGGGTTGCTTCCCGAACACTAACACTTGTGCACACCATGTACTCCACAATGAAGGAGCTGCTCACTAGCGCCTCTCCGGCGCCTCCCATCCCCAAAGTGCCTCCTCATCAAAGACAACACCGTGGGAGATGTGCACGCGCTTCGGGACTAGGTCATACATCTTGTATGCCTTAGATCATGTCTCATAGCCAAAGAATACCATTGGGGTGCTCCGATCATTGAGCTTATTCAGGTGTGGGTGTGTCGTCTTAACATGCCCAATGCACCCGAAGAATCGAAGGATGTGCACGTCTAGCTTCTTCACGTACCACGACTCGTAAGGCATCTAGCATTCGACACTCCTTGTGAAGGAATGGTCGAGGATAAAGACGGTCATGAGCGTGACCTCCCCCAATACGTGCTCGACACCAGGTTGGCCTTGAGCATGCTATGTGCCATTCCGAACATGGTCTGATTCCATCGCTCAAATATCTTTCGTTCTTTGTGAGATCGATGTAGTTGTCAGGTGTGAAGCAACTATGGTCTTCTTGGGCACTTCCCAGACTAATGTTCTTCGGCTGGCTAGTCCTCACATTTCCGTGTTGGACTTTATATCATCTTCAATCACGGGGAATGCCGCACCACGGGCCTACTCGCTTTGCCTTCAGGAGCCCAAATGCATTCACCACCTCATTGTCCAGTGCTCAAGGAAAATATGGTTTCAGGTCTTCAACCACTTGGATTAGGGGACATATGCTGAGACTGGTGCACAGACATCATCACCTTGGCTGGTGGCGTGAAGTGCAAAGAGCTAAATCCCCTCACCATTTTCACGATAAATTGCATTTGGCAGGAATGGAATCAATGCACATTCAGGAACATCTATTCCTTGACCTTCATGGTTACCAATCATCTTTGTAATAAATGGAGACTATGGCTTGTGGTGCGGCAACAAAAACATAGGGTAGGGTCTCTAGTAGACGAGCGTGAGTAGTCCGAGTGGTTCTCCGGTGGTAATGTGGCATAGACTAGGGTAGTCACCCCCTAATCATTCTTTTTTGTAACTAATTATGCATTTTGTAATGAATGTTGCACAAATCTCTTGTGTATCCGGGGAAAGGGTGAATGGATCATGTCTACATCTACCAATGCCAACAAAGATCTTGCTTATTCTAGGGTAAAAAACTATGACCGCATCTCAATGTAAGTACAAAATGGTGCACCGAGCTCTTACATATGCCGAGAAAAATAATGATGAAACGAAGCACACAATGCAACTACAAGTAAAATGTGTTGTTCAGCAAATTCCTACTCACAAGTCATCCATGCCATGGATGGTTGTGGGCGCTCAATGGTAGTCCATCCCTAGCTCCTCCGACGGATTCAGATGGGCCTGGCCAATACATAACGGAGTCGATATATTATGCCTTCTTTCTGAGATCGACGTGGATGTTAGGTGCAGAGAACTATAGTGTTCTCGGGCATCTCCGAGATTGAATTTATTTGATTGGTTGTTCCTCAAAAATCGGGGTTGGAATTTAAATGGTCTCCAAGCATGGGGTGTATGCTGCACCAATCGAACTGCTAGATTTGCCTTCATAAGCCGAAATATACTAACCAACTCATGGTCGAGCGTTCTTTCTCACCGAGTCTATTCTTAGGTTCTTCAACCGCATGGATTGGGATACATATCCCACTCCTTCGATGAACTTGGTCAACTGATGGATAGTTGTTAGCGCCTCCGCTGGTGGTGTAAAGCATAAATAGCTAAATTCTCTCACCATCCTCACCATGAGCTTCATTTGCCCGGAATGGAGTCAACACGCCTTCAACAACGTCACTTCATTGACTTTCATAGTTGTCAAGCACATCTGTATTGCGTGGACACTATGGCTTATGGTGTGGCAATAAACATGTAGGGTAGGGAGTCTAACAGCCAAGTGTGAGTAGTCCGTGTCGGTCTTCGATGGCAATGTGGCACAAAGTGCGGATGGTCACCCCCAATCACTCTTTCTTGTAACCGATTCTACATTTCTTAATGGTAGAACACAAAAGATCTTGCGTGCTACAAGAGGAAAAATATGAACATACCATCAATGCAACTTCAAACACCACAGCCCGCACATTCTGAGAAAGGGTGAACAAACCATCAATGCAACTACAAAACGATGCGTGAAGCTCTTGTGTATTCCGGAAGATGAAAGAAGAGGAACCTGCCACCAATATATCACCATTCTTGCTATATCTTTCGTCATATCGTATATTGGTGCAAATTTAACTTTTCGCGCCATTGAGCTGAAGAACAAAGGAGGATACTACAATACAAGCATCTCTTAGGGTGCAAAAACAGAAAAATTCAACATGGACCATCCGATCCCGGACGAACGCACCAAATTCGAGCGGGAGAGCAGTCGAACAACTTTGATCGTTTTGTCGAAAACCGCCTGGCTAACACCTATATCGAAAGCAGGCCCTTTCGATGGCTCCCACATGACAAATCCAGGCCATCCATCCCAGATCCAACGGCCTACGTTCTATTTTTTTTCTTCCTATTTTTGCAGCCAAGGCGGTGAGGGAAGGACTGAACCAAGAAACCCAGAAGCTCGGGGTGTAAACCATAAACGGCAGCCACACTAACGACTTCCTCCCTCCGCCCCCTCTCTCTCCAACCCCTCCCCCCACTTTCCCACTCTGGAGTCGTCGTCTCTGCTCCGGTCTCCGGAGAAAAGCAAAGCCAGCGCCGAGCAGCAAGCCCCACACGCCAATTCGGAATCCTTCTCCTCCCCTCCGCCCCCGCGATCCCGCCCCTCGCCGCCTGCCTGATCGGCCTGCTTCCTGCCGGGGTAAGAAGTCCCGCCTCGCTCACGCCCAATTCGGTCCCCAATCGCGCGGCTGTTAGTTTTTCGGGTGATCGATTGCTGGTTTTTCGCGCGATTTGGAGGCGGATGGGTCGTTTGCGCCTCACCGTGTGCTGGGTTGTTGCGCCTGGTTGACGGATTTTGGAGGGATGGGCGATCGAGCTGGGAAGGGTCTGGAGGAATTTTTCTTGTTTTTCTAGGTTGAAGGGCTTAAAGTTCGTGTGTAGACATGTAGTATAGATGTAATTTTGGTATTTACAGAAAATGGGCAAAAAAATATTATATCTGTCATTTACAGAAAATGTTCTTGGTTGTAAGATAAGCGATTTTGGTACTTTCAAACGAGAATTACATGCTGTGTATGCTTGATAACTCATTTCTAATGTTCAGCTTGCTATAATTGCAGGTCTCGTGGGTGTACGGAAGAGAGCATTTCTTAGTTGAGGATGTACAGTTAATCTGCAGCAGCTCGAGTTGTAGCATTTGGATCTTCTGACATGGCTGAAGGGGCAAGGTTTCATGGCATGGTTGGCGGTGGCGGCAAGGGGATGCAAGAGAACGAGTTCAATGGCTTCTTCAGCATGCCCTACTATCAGAAAATTGGGGAGGGCTCCCACATGTCTGTCGACAGCACTGACAACTACAACCTCGCCGGTGGCTCCGTTACCATGTCTGTGGACAACAGCAGTGTGGGCTCGAACGAGTCCCGCACCGTCATACTTAAGCACCCGGGCCTCCGTGATGCCCCAACTGCAAGCTATTCGGTTGGCAACAGTGTCTTTCGTCCCAACCGTGTGGCTGCGCACACCCTAAATGAAGATGCATTGGCCAGGGTTCTGATGGACCCAAATCATCCAACAGAGATACTTAGCAAGTACCAGCAGTGGGCCATTGATCTGGGGAGGTTGGATATGGGGGTTCCCTTTGCACAGGGAGCCTTTGGGAAGCTGTACCGGGGTACCTACATTGGAGAAGATGTTGCCATTAAGCTGCTGGAGAAGCCTGAAAATGATATCGAGAGAGCACAATCGTTGGAACAGCAGTTTGTCCAAGAAGTTATGATGTTATCTACCCTAAGGCACCCAAATATAGTAAGATTTATAGGGGCTTGCAGGAAGTCAATTGTGTGGTGCATTATTACTGAGTATGCAAAAGGTGGCTCAGTCAGGCAGTTCCTGGCAAAAAGGCAGAACAAGTCGGTACCTTTGAGGCTGGCTGTCAAACAAGCATTGGATGTTGCGAGGGGAATGGCATATGTGCATGCTTTGGGATTTATCCACAGGGACCTGAAGTCGGATAATCTTCTAATTGCAGCAGACAGATCCATTAAGATTGCTGACTTTGGAGTTGCTCGAATTGAAGTGAAAACAGAGGGGATGACACCAGAGACAGGAACCTACCGCTGGATGGCACCGTAAGTTCAATTGATGTTTGGTTTCATATGTACCCCCTCCGTTCCAAAATAGATGACCTGACTTTAGTACAAAGTTAGTATAAAATTGAGTCATCTATTTTGGAACGGATGGAGTATATAGTTATCTTCAACATTTGAAATCTATGGTGTTTGTCATTTAATTTATTTGCACATGCCAAATCCTGTATCCGCTTATACAGTTGTCAAACCTTCACCGTAGAACATTCAACTGCTTGCCAATAATCTATTACTGTAGTGTGATATTTACAAACTGTCCATAGAGATTTTTTCCCCACAATGTACCTGGATGCTCCAATTGTATGCACCGGGCTCTCATATAACTCAAACTGTACACGTTGTTGCCTTGTGTTAAACAGAAGTATCATCTACCTAGTGCCATCTTAATTTTGCATCTGATTAACAGCCTTCTGCTGCACCCCTGAAACGATTGAAGGTTGGACTAACCTTATAACTATTAACAAAGCAAGTCTATTATACAACAGTTCCAACTTTTTGTCCATACAAAGCATGGTCCATCGTAATCAAAATTGAAATATTGCAGAGTTGGCAACTGTTTTCTCAACAGTAGGGTAGTAGGGTACAGTGGCGGGCTATTATACCAGTAACATAACTAGCATACAATTTTCCCTTTTCTGTTTTATATATTAAATTCTCTTTGCATACATGGAGAAATGGTAGAGAATTGTTTCACTTCGACTGTCTCATAGTAACAAGCTGCTTCTGTTTGCTCCTCTCTCGCCAAAATTCCAGCATTATGCTGTGTATATAATTGATGATGTAGTGGTTGGTCTTTTTTGTGTGCAGGGAAATGATCCAGCACAGGCCTTATGATCATAAGGTTGATGTCTACAGCTTTGGGATTGTCTTGTGGGAGCTTATAACTGGCATGCTTCCTTTCACAAACATGACAGCTGTTCAGGCGGCTTTTGCTGTTGTAAATAAGGGTGCTCGTCCAGCAATCCCACATGACTGCCTGCCTTCCCTAACCCACATCATGACGCGCTGTTGGGATGCAAACGCTGAAGTTCGCCCACCATTCACCGAGATCGTCTGCATGCTTGAGAACGCCGAGATGGAGGTTGTGAGCCATGTCCGTAAAGCACGCTTCCGCTGCTGCGTTGCTGAACCCATGACCACCGACTGAAACTAAAGCAGGTTAGACTATCGCAGCGGGCATTAGGGAAGAAAACAGGTAAGGATGAAGAAAAGAGGCAATGCCAATGTGTTCATCGTTGTCAGTGGGTGGGGTCTGTGTGCCTTTACCAGTGCGCATTCTGTCTTGTGTAAGTTGCACACCTCAAGTAAAAGTAATTTCGTATAGATGTTGCCTTGTATGCTAACAAAGACCAAATGGAGCTTTTCCGTGTTAATAATATCCGCTTGCTCTTGTACTCGTGCAAGTTTGTGCTTCGCATTTGCGTGCTGTTGTTCTTCATCATGTTGATTTCTGTGGTGTCGGTTGCCTGGACACTATGTTGTGGTTCATAATATTTTTGCCTTTTTCTTACACCAATTCTTGCTTGGTTGGTAACCTGTCAATTGGATCAATCATTGTCACTTGATCCAAAGGTTATGATAATCATGGTGACACTTCAACATATGAGCAATCCAGCTGGTGGTTTCATTTTGAAAATCACAACTTGTTGAGCTGTATATTTTAGTGTCTGTTCTGCATCTATATTGAAGACAACCGTGATGGTGACCCGGTTCTACATCTTGTGTGTCCTAACGCGAGCTGTTTGGATAGTTTGCTTTGAGGAGACAGGATCGCTTTCATTACCTGGAATTATATGATTATAGTCTGTTCTTTGATGTATGTGTGTGCACGTTCTACAGAACAAAATTATAATTTAAATTGTGGGCAAGTCAAATTAGACTGTTCTCTTCGGCCTGCGCAATGAAACAAATTAGTGTTATCTGCATAACAAATATGAAATCATATCGTCTATGATACCCCTCTTCCGGCGTAGCAAATGGTAAAAAAGATCGCCGCAAATCAGTAATGGAGATTACTGGTGCAAATGGCTTGTCAGGGAGAAGAAAATATACAAGTCGTCACTTTATGAAACAAATCATGTCCAGATTCATCAACAATGGTTTCAAAACGAGCCAACAAATGGCAGCAGGGTTGTACAATGGAAAAATAACAAGGTGACCAATGAGTATGTAGGTAACATTAACAGTGAGATTTTCCACTCTGATAGTAGTTGACAGGAGCAGTTCTTGCATAAGCTCTTCCTGGCTGTAGATCCAAAATCATACAGTGCGTCTCGCGCATCAATTCATCCGGTTTACGCCAAAGAAAGTGGATTCATAGCCACTGCTGGCGCCATCCATGGTGAAACGGACGAACTGAGGCGATGGTGCCATGGGCTGTCCTTCGGCACAGGACGCCGATGGAGGGCTCCCTCCATGTGGTGAAGGGCCCCGGCTGTTTTGGCTGGCACCAGTGAATTGGACGAGACAAGATGCTTGCTGTACAGGATCAGGTAATCCACAAGAACTAGCTGACAGAAGAGAGAGAGCACGCTGAAGATCCGGTGCTCCACCTAATTTTGAAGCGGTTACAGATGCGTCCGGACCTACAGGAATTCATCAATCGGTCAATCAAAAGGATTCCCTCACCAAAGTATGGACACTCAAGAACATCCAAATGTTGGGAGCAGAGATATCTACAAAGGTGAACGAACATCATGTGGCTCATATGCATTCGAGATATATTTCGATCGAAAACAATTGAGCAGAATTGCTGACAAGCAAACTGCAGTATATTTGGTTATATATAACTAGTCCTCCATGTTGAATTATGAGTATATTGCCCACCTTTCCTCGTCAGCTTAAGCTTTTGGTTTTAACTGTTTTGAGGCATGAGACTCAACAGTCTATTATTCACTATCAAGGACTTTAGTGAATGGACATACCAAAGTGAATTTGAGAGTTCCTATGCTTACTTATGCATATTACCAAAAGTATTTGCCATGACACCATTTTTTCACATGGGTCGTGACAAACATTTGAATATACAAGATCAGCTATTTGATATCATTCTTTATGCAATACAGAGCTGTCTAACCACAAGATCACTATTGATTGTAGTTTTAAATGTGTGATATTCATTGTTATAAAAAAATTGGTATCATTATAATTGTTATTTCAGCTATACCTGAAGCCCAATTAATCCAGTGCAATGTAGGTGCAAGTTGTTCCAACGGAAATTCATAGTAGTGATTAACTGATTAATCATGTTGTATGTAGGACATTTAACTACATATATCCAAGCATACTAACGTTTATATGTAGGTGCAGGAAAACTAGTAATATATGTCAATACTGAAAAACAACTTAAGTCAAATCACCTCAGGCTGAAAAACTACACAAAACATAAATTTTGCCACACAATCTAGCATAAAACCTCTTTTTTCTCTAACAGTCCAGTTCATTTAATCTACAATGATTCTTTTTCCTGATTCTTAAATGTAAAGCCATCAAGGCTTTGGAACCAAAGAGCAATCAGTTAATCTACAATGAGTATTTTTTCTGATTCTTAAATGTAAAGCCATCAAGGCTTTGGAACCAAAGAGCAAAGACTAACTACTCCCTCTGTTCACAAATGCAAGACATTTTGGCAGTTTAAACAGCCAAAACGTTTTACATTTGTGAACAGAGGAGTATATATATCAATGATGACATTTTTTAATGGGGAAACATTCCCACTTGTTGGGAACTATAAATGCTCGTGAACAGCAGGAGTTCAAAGAAAAAAAAATGAATGTTGGCAGGAGAGTGCCAAATCCATTGATTAGAAAGGGGCCTTACAAGAACAGCCAGAAAGAGGAATGCACCGCATAAAAGCGAGTGCCAAAAAAGAATAAGTGAAAAAGCGGGCTGATTGGCTCATCAAGGAAAACCGGGTGAAAACCTAAACAGCGCCTAGCTAGTTCAAAGTAAGCTTTGTAGTGTAAGATTCACATATGTTAGAGAATGAGTGAAGGCCAAGAAAGCATCCTCCTCGGTCTGACTGGGTGGAGTGGAACCACATTTTTATAGTGCTGACTTTTCCGAACAGAGAACCGGAGTTTGCTCTCTCCGATTCAAGGATTTTCATAGGAAATTTTATACGTTTGTCATGTTCAAGAATTTTTCCTATGCTGGTTGTTCAATATGTAGGATGGTAACCCGTAGGAATTTTTCCTACAGGTCTTCTGTACTCCATTCTAAAATAATCAATTGACTCAAACCAGTTGGGATGATTCCTATATTATTATTTTCTATGTACAATCAAACATCTTTCAATCCTGTGGGATTCAAGATGGCATGGTATTACAATCCAACTTTTCCCTGTTCTGATGTTTTTGGAATCCCACGAATCAAAGAGGCCTACATTACATGTAACATTTTTTGCCCGTAATAAATGTGCCAGACCACCTAGGAAAGAAGATACTAGCACGCAGCTTTTTCATCGATGTGAACTGCGATAGATACAAAATGACTGACAAATCATACCTTTCATTGGTAGCAGCTCAGCTATGTCATGACTCAGTGCTGGAACAGCATTGGGTAGATGAGATTTATCAAAATGAACTTGTCCATTGATTGATACTTCTCTTATTTCCTTCACTTGCGGGAGCTTGAAGTCAGATGGGCTGTCCCATGGAGAACATGGGAAAGGCCTTGCATGGCTGAGTGGATCTTTATTCCAGACAAAACTTATTTGCCGTCTATCATCTGTAACATCAATGGCAAAAGCATTTATTATTTGTAAAAGGTATAAGAAAGTAAAAAAAAAATCAAACGACTAGCTATCATCTCATATATCAACTATTGAAGATAATTTCTGACTAATCATGGCATTAGCGAAAGCCGAAACTCATACCTAGCTCAAACACAATTTATCGAAGAAGTTCAACTCACAACCAGCCAATTAAGCATAAAGAACAGTAGTTTCAGTGCGATATGGTGTGGAGAGCAAGGAAAAATACAAATCCCGCATAATTACCCACTTAAAGTATGGACATATTACCAAACACCAATGACGACGGGAGCCTTGCCGGTGTAAAGGAGAATGCGTCTGGCTGTGGTTTCCGGCGCCGAGCATTGTGATCGGACAGCCGCCTCCGGCAGCTCCTCTTCTTCTGGTCGAACTCGGACAGCGCATGGAACCTTGATCACCAAAGGCCAGGCAATCAGCAAAACCACAGACAGTACTGCAAATATAGACTACTTATATATGTACCAACTAAGATCTAAGAGTATGCATACACAGAGGAGAAATCTCCACACAGTAACTGAATCACAGTAGCCACAGCACAACAGAACTTCAGCCCAACAGTGCACACACGCGCGGGACAAGTGCCCTGCCAAAACTGGAAACAGGTCTTGCACAGCCGTTCAGCCATGCCATGCAGCACGATTCTCCACAGGTCGACAGTACTATAATTGTGGGGAAAAGGCATCTTCGCCTCCCAAATCGGGAAACAAGCCGTACCCGCACAGGATAACCACAGTTTCCGGACACACACAAAAACACAAGGCTCCCGGATTAATCAACTGACGACGAACAGAATTATAGCGCGGCGCGTTTGCACCATGGTCTAAGGAAGTGCGGAGTTCGCAGATAGACGGGGGGTCGTTGAATCTCCTGCTTCCCGGAATTCCAAGAACGAAAGACACGCGCGGAGTAGAGCAAGAGCAATCGCAGAAAGATCGAGCTTGCAGCTTTGCAGAGAGAGAGAGGGAGAAAGAGAGAGGGCAATCGCAGAAGTCAAAGAAAAGCACGGCTCCGGCGAGCAGCCAGGGTGCAAGAATAAACTCCGGCGAACAACCTCGGAGCGTCAAGAAACACCCACCGGCTGCACTGCTGGCAGAAGCGGCGCTCCTGGCCGGCGACGACGACGCGGGGGAACTTGGTGTGGGCCTCGCAGACCCGGTGCTTCCGGTGGTACTCCTTGGCGTCGCGGAGCTCGACCCCGCAGCCCTCCACCTGGCACCTCACGCCCCCTCCTCCTCCGCCTCCGCCTCCTCCGCCGGCCGCCTCCCCCCTGGCCCGCTTCTCCTTCCCGCGCCTCCCCGCCGCCTCGCCGGAGGAGCCCGGCGCGGCGGCGTCGCCCCAGTCCCAGAGGAGGTGGGGCGGGGAGAGCGGGGTGGACTTCGGGGCCGTCCACTCCATGCGGGGCGGGGGCTTGGTTGGTCAGCTTGGGATTTGGGGATCGAAGAGGAGATGAACAGTGTGGACTGTGCAGGAGAAGAAGAGAAGCAGGGATGGGGGAAGAGAGACTTGGAATAGAAAAGGCAAAGTCTTTTTTAGTGTTCGGTCCCCTCTCTCTCTCATTTTCCCCTTTCTTGTTCTTTCCCACCATTTTTCTATGCTTGGCTTGCCATAAGTGGATTGTGGATGGAAATCGTTTATTTTCATCCGACTTATAACAGCGACGCGTAAGTCGCCTCGTCCTAGCGACGCGTGTCCCGCGTGGCGTGGACCTAGCAACCTTATCCTCTCCGCGTGCCTTTCGTATCCCTCATCTCCTACCGCTGCAGAAGCAAATCCCCATCTCCTCCCGATGCAGGATAAGCAAGCCGCCACCGGCCACCGGCCCGTCGTCGCGGCAACCACCACTGCATGAGCCAACCCAACCCGCTGCTGTAGGCACCACCAGCTGCCGCCACCGCTCCACCTGCTTCTTCTCCTTTTTCTAGGCGTGACCACGGCAGCACTGCGACTCCACGATCTCGCCGTTGACCAGTGACGCCGCAACGCGAATCGCCGGGGAGCTGCAGTGCAGCAAGCGACATGCGACCCATGGAGCCGAAGCCGTCGGTGCTGCCTTGGACTACGCCGGGCTGCAATGGAGCTCGACGGGAGTTGCAATGGAGCTTCGCCGGACACGTCGACACTCGATGGAGCTCCGGTAGGGCTGCAATGGAGCTTGACCGGAGTTGCAATGGAGCTTCGCCAGAGCCGTCTGCGCTGCATTGGAGCTCCGCCGAGGCTGCATTGCAGCTTGGCCGGAGTTGCAATGAAGCTTTGCCGGAGCGTTGGTGCTGCATCGGAGCTGCGCTGGGATTGCAATGGAGCTCGCCGGACGCCATCCGTGGTGTTGCGTTGGAGAGCTCTGCTGGGACTGCACTGACGCTGCGTTGACTCGTTGCTGCCGTGGCGTCGTTGTAATTCAACGGCCACCAATGCGCCGATCGAACGGCTGAATATGATTTGTAGCAGCCCCGTTTGTGGATAGCTGGACACAGCTTGTGCATTTTCACAACTTATTTTGGATGCTCTATCTATTAGCATTAACTTTTAGAAGAACAAAAACTAATTTACATCACACTGATTTTAGCCAAAAGGAAAAAGAATTATCTGGATAAAGTAAACAAAACCCGAAAATGATCTCCAAGTTGCTTCAATTTTTGATAAACTTAAATATTTTTCAAAACATTTGAATAAACATCCTCATTCTCATATACCTCACCCATGTACTCCCTTTGTTTCTAAATATAAGTCTTTTTAGAGATTTTAATATTTTTCTCGAATACGCACGAGTGTGTGTATCATTCTTTATAGAAGGAGGGAAAGGAAGACTACCAAAATGTCCAGTTTTACATCTTATAC
>NC_057809.1:146718585-146722764 GCF_018294505.1 Triticum aestivum
CGACTCCACCTTACACCACCCTACACCTAGACGGATTACTCTTGAGCGGCCCACCTGCTACCTAGTTCCTCGAAGCCTCTATTGTCTTCCTTGAACAATCCTACTTTGGCCCAGAGCTTTCCTTCCACTCTGATGCGTTCCATGGCCCTTGCAAGTGAGGGGGTAGCTTCATTGAAGACGATGTCATTTCAATGTTTTCAGATTGTCCACATGGCTAGGATGCATTTAGCTCTTGTCGACCCCCGGTGTCTTGAGTTTTGTTCTTGTCTTAGGCAATGTTGGGGATATCGCTTATCGAGAACTTATCGGTCGACCCATGATAAGGGGTAAATCGGCCATTTTATCGGCATATCGGCTGATTTATCGCCATATCAGCTTATTTATCGGGCAATTTAGCTTATCGCTCACACAACGGTAAGCGATAAATCGGCCGAGTTATCGAAATATCGAAAGATATTTTAAACAGTGGTCTTAGACACCATTCTCTAAGGGTCTCATCCTGCAGCTGCTCGAGCCCTGGACGTCATGTCATCTCACCCATCTCATGCCAGATTTGCTTTGCAAACACGCAATCGATTAGCAAATGTTGTATGGACTCCTCATGCTGATCACACAGAGGGCAAGCGTCTTGGTGCGGCAGTCCTCGTCTGGCCAATCTATCAGAGGTCCAACATCTGTTTTTGCTCGCCAACAACATAAAGAAACGACATTTCAAGGGCGCTTTGGACTTCCAGGTGAAGGCAGCCATTGGTGACACTTCGAGCCCCATGAATTTTGCCGCATAAGCAAATCGGGCCGAGAAGCGCCCATTGTGCTCCCAGTCCCAGGTAGTCTTGTCCTCCACCTCCTCCAATAGTTGTGTGCCCTGGACCCTGTGCCACTGCCCGTTAGGTCCGGACTGATGTCACCTGTTCATGCATCGTTTGCAAGACGAATTGCAGAGATTTTAATATGAACTACATACAGATGTATATAGACATAATTTAGAGTGTAGATTCACTTATTTTGCTCTGTATGTAGTCCATATTGAAATCTCTACAAAGATTTATATTTAGGAATGAAAGTATAATTTAAACACTAAAAATCACAGTAATATTTTACAAAAGAATATACATTATGGTGACGTTGAATATGTATATGTGCATAGTCATGGACTAAGTAAGAGTTACAAAGAATTTTGGCAACTGACAATTCGTAATAAGTAAGAAATTCTCATTAAAGTTCTGCAAATTGAACAACCAACATAAATATTTACAAGAATCATGATGATATGAAGATTTATGAAAGTCATTCAGATCAAAAGGCTCTTATTCCACGGCCTTTTCTGAAATGGCAGGATTCCTATATTGATTAAGAAAAAAAGAGTTGCTCAGTTAATTATGAAAAATAGATTGTCCAATTAATTAAACATCACAGCCGTTGAGCGACACACATAAGATACACCACGCACGTCACTTTGAAGAGGGACTCGACGAGACAGCACACATGTGTCACCGTCATCACTCCTCCCCTAGAGGCGCTCATCGCCTACAATGGTGGCAACCTTTTCATTGTCAGGAAATAAAAAAATAAACACAAGTAAACTTTTGACCTATGATAAGCCGTTATCGTATATAAGTCATTCGAACCAAAAAGCTCTTATTCTGTGATCTTGTCATCGTCTATGGTGGTGGCAAACATTTGTTTCATTGGCGCGCACCAGAACTCGATAGAAGCACGGCAAAGTAAGAGCATCTTCAATATGTGTCTTATAATAGGGCATTTTTACATCACGAGGACATGAGGGAGCGAAAACGGCGCACCAATAGGTTCCCTATATGCAAAAAGTATTACTCTAAATTTACAACACCTGAAAATACATCACCAAGTGTTGCGAATTAGCAACACTTGGGCGGTTGCCGCAAAACAATAGTGTCACGCTTAAGTAGCCAACCATCGCGTTGAAAGTTCCCGCGCCGCGCCCGCATCCCCGCCTCCTGACGCCCGCCGCCCCCGCCTGACCGCTGCCGAAGTCCCATGGACGGATCCTTCGACCCCGTGGCTACTGACGCTGCTCCGACGCTCCTCGTTATGGCCACATCCTCCTCTCCCGATGCTCCCGCCGTCGTTGCCACCATGCCCCCTGCTTGGTGCGGCATATTATAGCGTCGCCATGACCCATCCTTGCCGAGGAAATGGATCCGCTACCACAGAAGAAGAAGGCCGTCACGACCAGTCAATGAGACGGTGGCGGCAGGAAGTGGTCGCCGCACGAACCCTCTGTGACTTTGTCCCGGGCGAAGAAACCGAAGACCATCACTGCCATGCCCCCTGTTTCGTCTCTTACTGATGCGACTTCATCGACGGCTATTGCTGCTTCCGTGCCTCCTCCCTCGCCACCTCCGTCCATGGAGGACGAGCCGTCGATGCATGCCACCGTCCTCCGCAACATGGTAGATGGAATGACAGGAAGGTTAAAAGAAATGTCACATTCTTTTCAACAAATTTTGTCATGTTGAGATGAATGCAATGATGAGATGACGTGTGCTTATATTCAATTTTGTGTGTGCATTTGTAGTGTTAATGATGATTCATTCTTGCAATTCACAAATATTGCAAATGAAGATTTTGTCTCTCAATATTTTACCTCCCAAGAATATGAAACACAATATGATGAGGACAATCTTGACATGGACAATGAGAGTTTTCTTGACGCTCCATGGGGAAGTGACGCAAAGTACAACAACACCGAAGATGTGTTGATATGTATGGCTTGAAAGAAAATCTCATATTGATGCCACAACAACCAGTCATAGTTCATATTTTGTTAAATACATGTGCATTTGAAGATAAAAAAAATCATGGTGTGGCAACTATTTTTACTCCTATTTTAGGGCATCTATTGGAGCACTAATGCTCTATTTTAGAACATCTATTGGAGCACCCTTTTTTTTTTTACTTTTTTGGAGATAAAAAAATTATGGTGTGGCAACTGTTTTTGCTCCAATCATAATTTGGTGCCCTATATTGGAGATGCTCTTAGATAGCATATTATCAAGAAATAGTATTTTGTATGGGGTAATTGCTATCAATTATTATGTGTGTAGATACCGGCCAACATGGGTTGTGAGTTCTTAATTGAATAGCATTATCATGAATGAAATGACATTTCGTGCGTAGAATTGTTATGTGCAACTGGTGTGTGGGCAGGAATGCGCTAAGAAAGAGGGGGGAAAGGTGCAATATCATCCAGAATAGTAGTGATTAATCCTCTTTTGGCCCCAAGAAAATGATTCGTGACCATCACCAACCAATGTAGTGTGAATAGAATATTTCTCAACGTTTGGTCGATGCATACATACTAGATTAATTACTAGTAGTAGTCTATTGCCGACATACCATGCCGTGGGATATCTTGTGTACTTTTATTACATCGCATGGAATTTTGAAAGTTCAACACTTCACTAGTACTCTTCTGTTCACTTGGTCAAAGTCATTGGTGAACAGTGACGGCTTTAGCCGTAGCATTTTCCAATTTGGGTGTTCAGAGACTCAAAAGGCTAGCTAGTACAAGGTACAGAAATTCTCCACGGCCAAAAGGTTTACAAACTGTAGTTACTTGCGTCAACATGTGAAATTATCTGGAGAAGTTGCAAAATAATATGGAATATATACAGTCTAGTATGACTGCATTTCGAAATCATACCATTTTTCTCTCTCAACAGGCCAAGCCCTTTTCTGAAGAAGAAAAAAGCAGTCATCTCAGGAAAAATATCACTGTATTTTGTCTATATGGGGTAAAATATCCAAGGAAAAAACTCTAGAATGAAAACATCCAACGATAATCACTGGATTGACTGGCTGGGCTAAATAATTCAAGAATTAACTATGAGTCGATTGTGTGACTACTAGGTTAGCAGGGTGCAAACTGCAAAGAGCTCACCAGTTAGGCTTAAGTACCTTCTTGGCTAAACAGGGGGCATAAATCTTTTTATGAGACTAGTTTATCAACATACATGACTAAAAGCATCTCTAGCACACCCTTTAAAAGCTCATCGACCCGTTAAATTCCGACGGATAAAAAGGACGCGTGAAAAAACCGGCCTGTTGAGATACCGAAAAAATGGCACGGCCCGTAAAATTATTATGGGCGGCCCGTAAACCGTCTGCGTTTCCGCTATATATACTGGAGCGGCCGTG
>NC_057809.1:147065214-147083310 GCF_018294505.1 Triticum aestivum
GCGCTTGCTGCTGGGCAAGCCACCCTGCCGTTCTCAGCGTAGCTGCTTGAAATGTTGAGCGGACTCGAAACAGAACGAGGGCGTTGACAATAGCGGAAGGGTTCCATCGCGTACAAGTTTCCCATACAAGGGGCAAGATTTTTCAAGGAGAATAACCTTATATTAAAAAGGAATTGCTCAAGGTTCTGCGTGACATAGCTTTTCCATTTCCACGCGGATGGCTGTTGCGGCTGCGGACAGCATCGCCTCGCCTGGCTGACGGCGCCAGAGCATGGCTGATCGACGTAGCCTTCTTCTCTTGAGCCATCGCGACGAGGGAGTCAATGAGTTGACTTCAAAACCAGATTTGCACAGCTTGCACCCCCTACCTGGCGCGCCAAAGATGTCGGGGTTCAAGAACGACACCTATGGGATCACAGGGAATCCCTACTACGGTTTATGGGGCGCGGGGCTATGGAAAGAGTGGGTTTAGAAGATCAGCGCGGGGGAATTTTATCCAGGTTCGGGCCGCAAACGATGCGTAATACCCTAATCCTGCTTTGGTGTATATTTGGTGTTCTTGAGTTCTTGAACTAGCTGCTGTGCATGCCTAGCCCAAAAAGTCCGAATCCCTCCTCAGTACGCCTCAGGCCTCCTTTTATATGTTCAAGGGGCTGCCACAGTGGCGCACAGGAGGTGGAAAGTGTCTACAATGTACAAGTCTATCTCTAGGAACTGTAGGACAAATGCATTTAATGCACTGCCGACATGTCCTCTTGCTATATCAGGGATGGCAAGGAAGCTCATCTCGCCTGTCACCGCCTCGCCTCGCTTCGACGCGCGTCCAAGCTAACGAGGCATGCAGCACCACGCTGACTGGCTAGCTGCTGCGTGGGTGCGGTGGCAGAGTCTTCACGAAGATCTGCATGCCACCACGCAAGTGCTTGCCTAGTTGGCCTAGAAGCTGCATGCTGCCACGTAGGTGCGTTCCTGGCAGGCTGGGTGCCGCGTCGGAACGGCCATGGGGCAGTGAAACCTTGGTAGGTGCGGGCCTGGTTGTGACCGCGTAGATGTCCTCGGCAAGGGTCTAGCCGGGGCCCCAGCAAGGATCTTGTCGGGGTCTTGCGAGCGTCCCCAACAAGGGTCTTGCCGAGGGCCTTCGTCTTCTGGTTCTCATCTAGTCTTGTAGGCCTTTGTTCATCACAAAGATCTGCATGCCACCACGCAGGCGCTCCCGAGCCTTGGTCTTGATGTTGTCGATGGCGTCGTAATTCTTAGGCTCAAAGGTGGCGGTCTCGATGGTGTTGGGAAAGTTGCCCCGGCAAGGCTCTTGCCGGGGCAGCGTAGGTCCTTCCGGGCAAGGCTCTTGCCGAGGGAAACCCATCTTGTCCCTTTGCTCTTCGCGCCTCCAGCTTGAGCGCTGCTCGGGTAGGTTTGTATCTTCGCTTCCTCTGCCCCGCCAAGCGTGTCACAGGTGTGGCTACTACTACCCGTGCACAAGTAAAGGGGTACAGAAGTCCCCTGCTTTTGTACACCGACAAGAAGTATTCAAAATATCTAGATTCCTACAGACTGTTCTGTTTTGACAGATTCTGTTTTCTTTACGTTGTGTGCTTGTTTTGATGATTCTATGGTTCTCTTTAATGAGTTTTTGCCATAGAAAAGTTGGAATACAGTAGATATATTGCAAGAATAAAATATGAATTGGTTTGCTACAACACTTATATTAGTGATTTGCTTTCTTATACTAACGGATCTCACGAAGGTTTTGTTGAGTTTTGTGTGATTGAACTTTTCAAGTTTTGGGTTATCTTATGATGGATGAAGGAATAAGGAGTAAGAAGAGCCTAAGCTTGGGGATTCCCCGGCATCCCAAGCTATTATCCAAAGAGAGCAAGCGACAAAGCTTGGGGATGCCCCGAGTGGCATCCCCTCTTTCTTCTAACGACCATCGGTATTTTACTCGAAGCTATATTTTTGTTCGTCACATACTATGTGTTTTGCTTGGAGCGTCTTGTATGATACGAGTCTTTGCTTGTTTTATTTTGTGTTTTAAGTCTCGATTACTTGTTGGACACACCTATTTGAGAGAGGCATAATTATGACATGACTTGTTAGAATTGTTCTCTATGCTTCACTTGAATTTTTTATGAGCTAGGGATTTGCTCTAGTGCTTCACTTATATCTTTTTAAGTACGATATGCTTTAGTATTTTCGAAGAGATGCTCTCTTGCTTCACTTAGATTTATTTGAGAGTAAGTAAAATTTTCGAGAAATTCTCTCTTGCTCCACTTAATTTAATTTGAGAGAAATAAATTTTATGCTCATGATCTTCACTTATATTTGTTTGAGCTTATCGAAAGCAACATATGAAAATTAGTTCCAAAGTGATAGATATCCAAGAAGGATATAAAAAAACTTTCATGAAGATCATTGGACAAAATAAACTTGATTCCTAGTAATAGTTTTGAGATACGATGATGTGATATGTGAGTCATCTTGATGAGTAATTATGCTTTAGTAAGAATATTGGTGTTAAGGTTTGTGATTCCCTATGCAACCACGAAAGTCAATAATTATGCAATGAAATTATATCCTACTCATGGTGCATTATTCAGTGTTAATTATGCTTAATGCTTGCTTATGAGATTATTCTTTGCTTGGTTGGTCGCTTCTCAATCTTTTGCTAGCCCTCATTTTGCATTATATCACTACTTGTGCATCCAAAAACCTTTAAACCAGTTTTGCCATATGAGTCTACTATACCTACCTATATGCGGTATTCTTTTGCCGCGTTCAAAGCAAATTTGTATGTGCCATCTCTAATATTCAAAATAAATTTCTCTTTTGTGTGCTCGTACCGCTAACAAGGTGGTGAGGGGTGGCTAATATTTTCCATGCTATATGTGTTATTCTCACGATGAGTGTTTATTCACTTGTCATTGCACGAGAGTAAGGCAAAGGTATTAGGGATGCCCAGTCCCGAAATGAAAAATGAATTTACTTTGTGTTGTCAAATAATAAATTCCTTGGAAAGTGTTGGTATGGAAGGCACCCATGGATACAGTTAGCCATGGAAAGTAAAAGTACGGTGGAAAAAGGAATAAACTTTAATTTATGTTTGGGAACCGCCTATGATATATCTAGCATGGAGAGTGTTGGGAAATCTAAGTCGTTTTCGCTGGTGGGAAAAGTATGCCTCTCAAAATGTTTTTATCTCTCAATTTACGCTTTGAGCTCTAGCACTGCTACCTCTTGAGCACTGCGTTGGTTTTCCCTTGAAGAGGAAAGGGTGATGCAGCAAAGTAGCGTAAGTATTTCCCTCAGTTTTTGAGAACCAAGGTATCAATCCAGTAGGAGGCTACGCGCTAGTCCCTCGCACCTACACAAAACAAATAAATCCTCGCAACCAACGCGATAAGGGGTTGTCAATCCCTACACGGTCACTTACAAGAGTGAGATCTGATAGATATGATAAGATAATATTTTTGGTATTTTTATGATAAAGATGCAAAGTAAAATAAAAGGCAATGAAAACAGCTAAGTGTTGGAAGATTAATATGATGGAAGATAGACCCAGGGCCATAGGTTTCACTAGTGGCTTCTCTCAAGAGCATAAGTATTTTACGGTGAGTGAACAAATTATAGTTGAGCAATTGAAATAATTGAGCATAGTTATGAGAATATCTAGGTATGATCATGTATATAGGCATCACGTCCGAGACAAGTAGACCGACTCCTGCATGCATCTACTACTATTACTCCACACATCGACCGCTATCCAGCATGCATCTAGAGTATTAAGTTCATAAGAACAGAGTAACGCTTTAAGCAAGATGACATGATGTAGAGGGATAAATTCATGCAATATGATAAAAAAAACCATCTTGTTATCCTCGATGGCAACAATACAATACATGCCTTGCTGTCCCTACTGTCAGTGGGAAAGGACACCGCAAGATTGAACCCAAAGCTAAGCGCTTCTCCCATTGCAAGAAAGATCAATCTAGTAGGCCAAACCAAACTGATAATTCGAAGAGACTTGCAAAGATAACCAATCATACATAAAAGAATTCAGAAAATCCAAATATTGTTCATAGATAAACTTGATCATAAACCCACAATTCATCGGTCTCAACAAACACACCGCAAAAGATGATTACATCGAATAGATCTCCACGAGAGAGGGGGAGAACATTGTATTGAGATCCAAAAAGAGAGAAGAAGCCATCTAGCTAATAACTATGGACCCGAAGGTCTGAGGTAAACTACTCACACATCATCGGAGAGGCTATGGTGTTGGTGTAGAAGCCCTCCGTGATCGATGCCCCCTCCGGCGGAGCTCCGGAACAGGCCCCAAGATGGGATCTCATGGATACAGAAAGTTACGGTGGTGGAATTAGGGTTTTGGCTCCGTCTTTGATCGTTTGGGGGTACGTAGGTATATATAGGAGGAAGGAGTACGTCGGTGGAGCAACAGGGGGCCCATGAGGGTGGAGGGCGCGCCTGGGGGGTAGGCGCGCCCCCTACATCGTGGCTTCCCTGTTGGTTGCTTTATGTAGGGTCCAAGTCTCTTGGATCATCTTCGTTCTGAAAATCACGTTCCCGAAGGTTTCATTCTGTTTGGACTCCGTTTGATATTCTTTTTCTGTGAAACTCTGAAATAGGCAAAAAACAACAATTCTGGGTTGGGCCTCCGGTTAATAGGTTAGTCCCAAAAATAATATAAAAGTGAATAGTAAAGCCCAATAATGTCCAAAACATAAGATAATATAGCATGGAGCAATCAAAAATTATAGATACGTTGGAGACGTATCAAGCATCCCCAAGCTTAATTCCTGCTCGTCCTCGAGTAGGTAAATGATAAAAATAGAGTTTTTGATGTAGAATGCTACTACGCATAATTTCAATGTAATTCTTCTTAATTGTGGCATGAATATTCAGATCCAAAAGATTCAAGATAAAAGTTTAATATTGATATAGAAACAATAATACTTCAAGCATACTAACTAAGCAATTATGTCTTCTCAAAATAACATGGCCAAAGAAAGTTCATCCCTACAAAATCATATAGTTTAGTCATGCTCCATTTTCGTCACACAAGAATGCTCTCATCATGCACAACCCCGATGACAAGCCAAACAATTGTTTCATACTTTAGTACTCTCAAACTTTATAAACCTTCACGCAATACATGAGCGTGAGCCATGGATATAGCACTATGGGTGGAATAGATTATAATGATGGGGGTTATGTGGAGAAGACAAAAAAGGAGAAAGTCTCACATCAATGAGGCTAATCAATGAGCTATGGAGATGCCCATCGATTGATGTTAATGCAAGGAGTAGGGATTGCCATGCAACGGATGCACTAGAGCTATAAATGTCTGAAAGCTCAACAAAAGAAACTAGTGGGTGTGCATCCAACTTGCATGCTCACGAAGACCTAGGGCACTTGAGGAGGCCCGTTGTTGGAATATACAAGCCAAGTTCTATAATGAAAAATTCCCACTAGTATATGAAAGTGACAAAATAAGAGACTCTCTATCATGAAGATCTTGGTGCTACTTTGAAGCACAAGTGTGGAAAAAGGATAGTAGCATTGTCCCTTTTCATTTCTCTTTTTTTGGACCTTCTCCCTTTTTTTGGCCTTTCTCTTTTTTTATTGGGACAATGCTCTATTAAATGATGATAACCACACTTCTATTTATTTACAACTCAACGATTACAACTCGATACTAGAACAAGGTATGCCTTTATATGAATGCCTCCGGCGGTGTACCAGGATATGCAATGAACCAAGAGTGACATGTATGAAATAATTATGAATGGTGGATTTGCCACAAATACTATGTCAAGTACATGATCATGCTAAACAATATGACAAAGATGAACGTGTCATGATAAACGGGATGGTGGAAAGTTGCATGGCAATATATCTCGGAATGGCTATGGAAATGCCATAATAGGTAGGTATGGTGGCTGTTGTGAGGAAGATATAAGGAGGCTTATGTGTGAAAGAGCGTATCATATCACGGGGTTTGGATGCACCGGCGAAGTTTGCACCAACTCTCAGTGTGAGAAAGGGCAATGCGAGGGTACCGAAGAGGCTAGCAATGATGGAAAGGTGAGAGTGCGTATAATCCATGGACTCAACATTAGTCATAAAGAACTTGCATACTTATTGCAAAAATCTACAAGTCATCAAAAACCAAGCATTGCGCGCATGCTCCTAGGGGGATAGATTGGTAGGAAAAGACCATCGCTCGTCCTCGACCGCCACTCATAAGGAGGACAATCAAAGAACACCTCATGTTTCAAATTTGTTACATAACGTTTACCATACGTACATGCTATGGGACTTGCAAACTTCAACACAAGTATTTCTCAAATTCACAACTACTCAACTAGCACTACTTTAATATCACTACCTCCATATCTCAAAACAATCATCAAGCATCAAACTTCTCTTAGTATTCAAAACACTCATAAGAAAGTTTTTACTAATCTTGAATACCTAGCATATTGGGATTATTTAAGAAAATTACCATGCTATTTAAGACTCTCAAAATAATCTAAGTGAAGCATGAGAGATCAATAGTTTCTATAAAACAAATCCACCACCGTGCTCTAAAAGATATAAGTGAAGTACTAGAGCAAAACTATATAACTCAAAAGATTTAAGTGAAGCACATAGAGTATTCTAATAATTTCTGAATCATGTGTGTGTCTCTCAAAAGGTGCGTACAACAAAGATGATTATGGTAAACTAAAAAGCAAAGACTCAAATCAGACAAGACGCTCCAAGAAAAACACATATCATGTGGTGAATAAAAATATAGCTCCAAGTAAAGTTACCGATGGAAGTAGACAAAAGAGGGGATGCCTTCCGGGGCATCCCCAAGATTTGGCTTTTGGTGTCCTTAGATTATCTTGGGGGTTCCATGGGCATCTCCAAGCTTAGGATCTTGCCACTCCTTGTTCCATAATCCATCAAATCCTTACCCAAAACTTGAAAACTTCACAACACAAAACTTAAAGTAGAAAATCTCGTGAGCTCCGTTAGCGAAAGAAAACAAAAGAACACTTCAAGGTACTGTAATGAACTCATTCTTTATTTATATTGGTGTTAAACCTACAGTATTCCAACTTCTCTATGGTTTATAAACTATTTTACTAGCCATAGATTCATCAAAATAAGCAAACAACACGCACAAGATATGGAACCCCAAAAATTCTAAAATAAATTTCTGGACGTGAGGAATTTATCTATTAATCATATTCAAAAAGAATTAACTAAATAGCACTTTCCAAATAAAAATGACAGCAGTTCTCGTGAGCGCTAAAGTTTCTATTTTTTACAGCAAGATTAACAAGACTTTCCCCAAGTCTTCCCAATGGTTCTACTTGGCACAAACACTAATTAAACACAAAAAACGCAACCTAAACAGAGGCTAGATAAAATATTTATTAATAAACAGGAGCAAAAAGCCAAGAATAAAAATAAAATTGGGTTGCCTCCCAACAAGCGCTATCGTTTAACGCCCCTAGCTAGGCATAAAAAGCAAGGATAGATCTATGTATTGCCATCTTTGGTAGGCAATCCATAAGTGTCTCTCATAATAGATTCATAAGGTAATTTAATTTTCTTTCTAGGTAAGTTTTCCATGCCTTTTCTTAACGGAAATTGGAATCTAATATTTCCTTCCTTCATATCAATAATTGCACCAATCGTTCTAAGGAAAGGTCTACCAAGAATAATAGGACATGAAGGATTGCAATCTATGTCAAGAACAATAAAAATCTATGGGCACATAGTTCCTATTTGCAACAATAAGAACATCATTAATTCTTCCCATAGGTTTCTTAATAGTGGAATCCGCAAGGTGCAAGTTTAAAGAGCAATCATCAAAATCACGGAAACCTAACAAATCACACAAAGTCTTTGGAATCCTAGAAACACTAGCACCCAAATCACACAAAGCATAGCATTCATGATCTTTAATTTTAATTTTAATAGTTGGTTCCCACTCATCATAAAGTTTTCTAGGGATAGAAACTTCCAACTCAAGTTTTTCTTCATAAGATTGCATCAAAGCATCAACGATATGTTTGGCAAAATCTTTATTTTGTGTAGCAACCAGACCTCAAACGGTCCAATCTCTGTGTTCCGGTGTCATCCCTAGATCAGTAATGCTGACACCACATAGTACTTGAAGGATTTATAACAGAGTAACAATCACACACTTATTACATCAAGTGTCTCAATAGAGAACTTATTACAATAAATACGGCTTAAGGCCATCTAATAACGATAATAGCGGAAGGCTTGGAAGATAAGTGAGTCCATCAACTCCAACGGCATCACTGAGTATAGAATCACGACCTAAAACTCCTTAATCGTCGTCTGAAAAGTCTGCAACATTAACGTTGTAGCCCGAAAATGGGTCAGCACATGGAATATGCTGGCAAGGTAACACATAGAGAGTAATGGAATGAAACAGCTATACTATATGCATATTTGGCTGGTGGAAAGCTCTATGGTTATAGTTTTGCATAAAGCCAATTTTTCCCTACTGCAAAGGAATAAATTTGTTTAACTATCATGGTGGTTGTTAAACATTGAGAATGGTTGACAGCATTCTCAATCCCAATTAAGCATCATCGTTAAACAAACCCATCAAAATTAATCTTATAGTAACATGTTGAGATTCACATGATAATCTAGGTACTAGATACTCAAGATATCCATAACCAGGGACACGGCTAACCATGATTAGTTTATACACTCTGCAGAGGTTTGCGCACTTTCCCCACAAGACTCGATCGCCTCCATTTGGTTTCTCGCACTACACGGTGTTTGAGAAACGGATGACCGAGACATAGTCTTTCAGAAGCGCTAGCACCTTACGATGGGTAGACCGTACCACCTACATCCCCTACATCTGCTAGTCTACCACTGTAAGAGTTCGCATGACTTAGTCAACTATGCTAGAGCCCATAATAGCTTGTGGCTGCACACAAAAGTTTCTAGCATGAATAATCTCATGATCCCTTTGAGCCTGGGTGGCGGTCCAAAAGAAAACAGGCAATCCTGGAATACCTAGGTACCTCAATCCACCCAGATGTGTATTTAAGTTGCCACCTTATATAAACCATTGATTTAAAAATCTCACATCTGTCATGGATATCACTCACCCAATCCACGTCTACTAGCATAGCATAGCAATAATAAGCAAACGTAGAAGTAACTCCCAAAGGTTTGATAATAAACAGGTAATAGGTACTACCTCAACTACTTCCCAAACCCACAATTTAATTAGATCCTAATCATGCATTGTGTAAGGGTTGATCTAATGCAATAAAACAGGGTAGTAGAAGGTATGATCAAAGTGTTACTTGCCTTGCTGATGATCCGGGAAACCTAGTGATTCGAAGTAACAAGCGGTGCACTCCGGGTACTCTATCACAAACAAACAAGCATACAATAAGTACTCAACTAATGCACAGGTAAAACTCAAATAAGAGATCTAACCAGAAAGTTCAACTTAAGAACTCCGGTTGGCAAAAAGAATCAAATCGAACGAAGCAATGAAAGACAAACAGCAAAAAAAGGCTTCAATTACTATTCTGGATCTAGGGTAATTTTTACAGTGGCAAAAACTTGTTTGAGTTGATTAAACGGAAAGAGGGTTTCGAGACGAAACTCTAGGCGCTTGAATCGCCTGATTCCGATAAACGAGCGAGAAGTTATACTCAAACGAAAATCAGATCAGAAATCGCGATCAGAAAAATCGGGGATTTAATCCGAGAAAAAGAAAAACGACAAACAGTTTAACGAACGAACGTTTGTTAACTGGATCTAAATGACGAACACGTCCGTTAAAACGAACGAACGAGCGAACGCTCGCTAATTAGCCTAAACCGAAAAAAACCATTCTAAAAAAATAAACCGCGACTTTAAACAAACCGGGCGGTTTTCTAAAGAAAACCGCCGGCGACGGCTACCTCGGCGGCGGCTCCGTCGAGGCGGCGCGGGGCGGCGAGGGGGCAGCGCTGGTGGCGCGGGGCGACGGCGAGGCGGCGGGGCAACGCGGGGCGGCGGCGGCCTAGGGTTAGGGTTAGGGCGCGACGCTGGTGCGCTGGGGCGCTGGTGGGCTGGCCAGCTTGGGCGGGTGCCTTATAAATGCTGCCCCGGGCGGAGTCCCGCTCGGGTACGGCCCGGAGTCGATTCGCGTTTTTTTAAATAATAACACGCAGAAAAACAAATAAAAGAACTACTAAACGTACTCCAAAAATCCCGAAATAAATTTTCCCCGGCTTCTAAAAGCAAGCCGCACAGGATGAACATTTATTTGGGGCCTAAATGCAATTTTGAAAAATGCGCATTTTTCCTAAATTCAAATAAAATAGCAAATAAAACCAAATAAAATCTTATTTGATTTTTTCATTAAATCCTCAATATTTCTTTATTTTAGGAAAGTCATTTTATTCCCTCTCTCATATTTTTGTAATAGAAATTATTGAATATAAAATAAATAAAATCAAATGATCCTATTTTCAAAATTTGAGACAACTCAAATATGAAAATAACAAAATCCCCAACTCTCTCCGGGGTCCTTGAGTTGCGAAAAATTTCTAGGATCATCCAAAATGCAATAAATATGATATGCAATGATGATCTAGTGTATAACATTCCAAATTGGAAATTTGGGATGTTACAACCCTACCCCCCTTAAGATGAATCTCGCCCTCGATATTCGGGTTGGCTAGAAAATAGGTGAGGGTGGTCCTTCAGCAAATATTCCTCTCGTTCCCAGGTGGCTTCATCCTCCGTGTGGTGGCTCCACTGAACCTTGCAAAACTTGATAACCTTGCTGCGGGTGACTCGACTGGCATACTCTAGAATCTTAACTGGTTTCTCCTCATAAGTCAAATCACTGTCCAATTGAATTGCTTCCAGTGGTACCGTATCTCTCAGTGGTATGTCAGCCATCTCCGCGTGGCACTTCTTCAACTGGGATACATGAAACACGTCGTGAACTCCTGACAGTCCTTCGGGTAATTCCAACTTGTAGGCTACTTCTCCCATACGTTCCAACACTTTGTATGGGCCTACAAAACGTGGCGCTAGTTTTCCCTTAACTCCAAAGCGCTTAACTCCTCGAAGTGGTGATACTCGAAGATAAACTCGGTCTCCGACTTCGTAAACTGTCTCCTTGCGTTTAGAATCTGCATAACTCTTCTGCCTGGATTGAGCTACCTTTAGCCTGTCGCGAATTACTTTCACTTTTTGTTCAGATTCCTTTATCAGATCCGGTCCAAACAACTGGCGATCTCCAACTTCATCCCAGGACAATGGGGTCCTGCACCTCCTTCCGTACAAGGCTTCGAAAGGGGCCATCTTCAAACTGGTTTGGTAGCTATTGTTGTAAGAGAACTCTGCATATGGCAAATTCTCATCCCAACTAGATCCGTAATCTAGCGCACAAGCTCTTAGCATATCCTCCAAGATCTGGTTGACTCTCTCAGTCTGTCCATCTGTCTGCGGGTGGAAAGCTGTGCTAAACTCTAGTCTGGTTCCCAAAGTCTCATGCAACTGATTCCAGAACTTTGAAGTAAACTGGGTTCCTCTATCTGATACAATGCTCCTTGGAACTCCATGCAGACATACGATCCTGGTCATGTATATCTTTGCCAACTTCGCACTGGTATAGGTAGTCTTCACTGGAATGAAATGGGCTACCTTTGTCAAATGATCGACTACAACCCATATCGAGTCATAGCCTGAACGTGTTCTAGGCAATCCTGTAATAAAATCCATGCCTAGCTTATCCCACTTCCATTCGGGTATCGACAATGGTTGTAGCAATCCTGCTGGCTTCTGATGCTCTGCCTTCACTCTCTGACATACATCACAAACTGCTACGTACTCCGCAATATCCTTCTTCATTCCAGTCCACCAGAAAATATCCTTCAAATCCAAATACATCTTGGTATTTC
This sequence comes from Triticum aestivum, assembly GCF_018294505.1. Taxonomy (NCBI): domain Eukaryota; kingdom Viridiplantae; phylum Streptophyta; class Magnoliopsida; order Poales; family Poaceae; genus Triticum; species Triticum aestivum. The sequence continues at coordinate 147,077,196 of NC_057809.1, forward strand.
CTGGGTGAATCGAATATGGTGAATCATGGGCCTCTTGCAGAATTAGCTTCCTAAGCTCCAGATCATTTGGCACATAAACACGGTCTTCAAACCATAAGGTATCGTGCTCATCCTCATGAAATCCCTTAGCTTTTCCTTTGCTATTTTTCTCCTTAATAGAAGCAATCTCCTTGTCAGTCCTTTAGGCTTCTCTGATTTTATCCATCAATGTAGACTGAATCTCCAATGCTGCTACATAGCCTCTCGGGACTATTTCTAAACATAACTCTCGAAGATTTCCGGCTAACTCCCTTGGTAATTCTCCTGTCATTAGGGTGTTGACATGGCTCTTACGGCTTAATGCGTCAGCTACTATGTTAGCCTTTCTGGGGTGATAATGCAATTTCATATCATAATCCTTGATGACCTCCAACCACCTCCTCTGTCTGAGATTCAACTCCTTCTGTGTGAAAATATACTCCAAACTCTTATGATCCGTATACACCTCGCAATGGTTTCCAATCATAAAATGTCTCCAAGTCTTCAGTACATGCACTACTGCTGCTAACTCCAAGTCATGCGTAGCATAATTCAACTCATGAGGCTTAAGCTATCGTGAGGCATATGAAACAACTCTCCCTTCCTGCATAAGCACTGCTCCAAGTCCTCGATTTGAAGCGTCGCAATACACCTCATAATCCTTGGTCTGGTCTGGCAAAATCAACACTGGTGAAGTAACCAAACGTTTCTTCAACTCCTGAAAACTAGCCTCACATTCCTCTGTCCATATGAACTTGGTATCCTTCTTCAACAACTCCGTCATAGGCTTCACAATCTTTGAGAAATTCTCAATAAACCTCCGGTAGTATCCTGCGAGTCCAAGAAAACTCCGGATCTCTCCCACGGTGGTTGGTGCTTCCCACTTGGTCACGGTATCAACTTTAGTGGGGTCTACTGCTATACCTTCTCTGGATATAACGTGTCCGAGAAATCCAACTTCCTTCAACCAAAACTCACATTTGCTAAACTTGGCATATAGTTGATGTTCCCTGAGCTTTCCAAGAACCAAACGCAAATTTTCCTTATGCTCCTCTTCATCCTTTGAGTAAACCAGGATATCATCAATGAACACTACGATGAACTTATCCAAGAACTCCATAAACACTTTGTTGATCATGTTCATAAAATATGCAGGTGCGTTAGTCAGACCAAATGACATAACGGTATACGCATACAGCCCATACCTGGTGGTAAAAGCCGTCTTGGGTATATCCTGTTCCCGAATCTTCAACTGGTGGTATCCTGATCGCAGATCGATCTTGGAAAATACCTTAGCTCCTTGCAATCGATCAAACAGATCATTGATCATCGGTAGTGGGTACTTGTTCTTGATGGTTACTTCATTCAACCCTCGATAATCGACAACCCCTTAACGATCCATCCTTCTTCTCCACTAGAAGTACTGGCGATCCCCAAGGTGAAGAACTTGGGCGAATATATCCTTTATCCAGTAAATCCTTAATTTGCTTCTTAATTTCCACCAAATCCTTTGCAGGCATCCTATATGGTCTCTTTGATATTGGCCCTGTGCCTGGCAAAAGCTCAATCAAAAATTCAATATCTCTATCCGGTGGCATGCCTGGCAACTCTTCTGGAAATACTTCAGGGAAATCCTTCACTACTGGTACTTCCTCCTGCACAACTCCTGTTAAGCAATTTACTTGAGTCCTCTTTGGCGCATGTCGGGATACATACTTGATCCTTCTCCCTTCTGGGGTGGTAAGAAGAATTGACTTACTAGCACATTCAATATTCCCTTCATACTTTGAAAATCAATCCATGCCTAATATCACATCCAATCCTTGGGATTCCAATACTATTAGGTCTGAGGGGAAAACATAGTTACCAATCCTTAATGGTAACCGATCACACCATAGACTAGCCATATATTCTGCTCCAGGCGAGGTTACTAACATGGGTGACCTAAGGGCTTGGGCTGGCAGTTTATACTTATCCACAAATCCCCTTGATATGTATGAATGTGATGCACCAGTATCGAAAAGAACGAGTGCAGTAAATGACTTAACCAAAAACTTACCGATTACTACATCCGGCTGCTCTTCAACCTCCTCCACATTAACGTGGTTCACATGTCCCCTGTTGAAAGGGTTCAGCTTCTTCCCAGAGCTTCCATTGCCATTTCCATTATGTGATTTAGGACATTCATTGGCATAATGTCCGGTCTTCTGGCACTTAAAGCAAGTGACTTGGCTCAGGTCTTTCTTGGCTGGGGTTGATGGGTTGGTGCGGTTCTGGCCGTTGCTTCTTCCATTCCCATAACCATTCCTGGGGCCATTGTGATTGTGCGGGCTTCCTCCTCCACGGGTATGCTGAAAATATCCTCCCGGTCTAGGGGTAAATCGTGGCTTCTGCTGAGCTCCTGAATTGTACTTTCCTTGTGCATACTTCCTCTTGCGATTTTCAATTTGCTGCTGCTTCCCTTCAATCATAAGAGCATGATCTACCAACTCCTGGTAGTTGTTGAAGGTTGCTACCATCAACTGCATGCTCAACTCATCATTCAGTCCTTCCAGAAACTTCTCCTGCTTAGCTGCATCCGTAGCAACGTCATCTGGGGCATAACGTGCTAATTTACTAAAGTCCTCCACATACTGGCCAACAGTCCGTCCTCCTTGGCGCAAGTTGCAAAACTCTCGCTTCTTCATGGCCATAGCTCCTGCTGAAACATGGGCAGTTCAAAAAGCCTGTTGAAACTGGTCCCATGTGACAGTATCGACAGGGAAAGTGGCTGTGAAATTCTCCCACCATGATGCTGCGGGTCCTTCAAGCTGATGTGCGGCAAACTTCACCTTCTCCGCATTCGTGCATCCTGCTGTGGTCAACTCTCTAGCTGTCTTGCGGAGCCAATTGTCTGCTACTATCGGCTCGGTGCTACTGGAAAACACCGGTGGATTCAGCCTAAGAAAATGGGCTAAGTGATCAACAGGTGGTGGTGGTGGGTTGTTGTTGTTCCCCTGATTCTGATTCTGGACTAGCAACTGCATCAACATGTTCTGCTGCTGGATCAACTGGGTGAGCTCCGGTGGAAAGGTAAATCCGGGGTCACGTCTCGGAGGCATCTGAGGGTTTAGAAAATATGAGATTTAAGAATAGAGGGGGTCTAAAGAGAAAACACTACCCATATGCACATGAGGCAAAGCAAACAATTCACTTCATTCAATCAAACAAGGGCATACAATCGATCTAACTATCGCAAAAGTGCTCGGACTACTATATTTACATGGTGGACTACTACTACTGATGAGGTGGTCTACTAGAAATATTCTTTGGTTGCAGATTCCATGATATCTGCTCCAGCTACATCAACATAGTCATCATCGCTATCATCTGGATCCGAGTCGGTGTCATCGATGATGATGTAGTCTTCCGGGCGAATCTCCTTGGGTTCTTCGTCTTCATCTACTGGCATAGGGCCTCCCATAAATATTCCAATCTTCTTGATTAGATCGTCATTCTTCCCCACTAATACTTCGATTTCCTCTTCATAATCTTCACGTGTAGCCTTGAGTTCTTCCTCCAATTCCTTGATTCTTGTTTTTGCCTTCTTCAGGTCTATCATGTCGGCGCACATCTGGTTCTCATGACGTCAAATGTGCTGGTTTAACTCCTGGATAAAAGTTGCAATTGATCTATCCTTTCGGGTGCTGATCATTTCCTAGTGCTCATCTCGGCGCCCACAAATCTGGTAGATAGTATCCTTGAGATCATTGCGGTAGGCTTCTCCAATGCGTCCCATGGCGATGTGAGCTGCCATGCTCTTTCCTAGACTCCAAGTTGGTGCATCAAAGGAAAACTGTATGGGCTCGGTGACCAGCATAAACGACCTTCCTGGAACTTGAACTTGAATCATCCAGCGCTCTTCTTCAGGTAAAGTGGCGTTGTAGGTTCCAGTGAAGCTTGGTACTCCTATGTTCAGGTATCTAGTGACTTCCTTCAACTGACGTCCAAAGGGTGTATCTTCATCTGGTTGCATGAACTTGTTCCTTGCATCCGCCATCCTAAAGAGTAGAAAACATGAGAGGTCAGAAGAGAAGAGAGCGAGTAGTGATCTAGGTCTTTAGCTTAGTGGTCGTGTCCTACAGTCAGCGTGTGCTCTGATACCATCTTGTAGCGACCAGACCTCAAACGGTCCAATCTCTATGTTCCGGTGTCATCCCTGGATCAGTAATGCTGACACCACACAATACTTGAAGGATTTATAACAGAGTAGCAATCACACACTTATTACATCGAGTGTCTCAATAGAGAACTTATTACAATAAATATGGCTTAAGGCCATCTAATAACGATAACAGCGGAAGGCTTGGAAGATAAGTGAGTCCATCAACTCCAACGGCATCACCGAGTATAGAACCACGACCTAAAACTCCTTAATCGTTGTCTGAAAAATCTGCAACATTAACGTTGCAGCCCGAAAAAGGGTGAGCACATGGAATATGCTGGCAAGGTAACACATAGAGAGTAATGGAATGAAACAGCTATACTATATGCATATTTGGCTGGTGGAAAGCTCTATGGTTACAATTTTGCGTAAAGCCATTTTTTCCCTACTACAAAGGAATAAATTTGTTTAACTATCATGGTGGTTGTTAAACATTGAGAATGGTTGACAACATTCTCAATCCCAATTAAGCATTATCGTTAAACAAACCCATCAAAATTAATTTTATAGTAACATGTTGAGATTCACATGATAATCCAGGTACTAGATACTCAAGATGTCCATAACCGGGGACACGGCTAACCATGATTAGTTTATACACTCTGCAGAGGTTTGCGCACTTTTCCCCACAAGACTCGATCGCCTCCGCTTGGTTTCTCGCACTACACGGTGTTTAAGAAACGGATGACCGAGACATAGTCTTTTAGAAGCGCTAGCACCTTACGATGGGTAGACCGTACCACCTACATCCCCTACATCTGCTAGTCTACCACTGTAAGAATTCGCACGACTTAGTCAACTATGCTAGAGCCCATAATAGCTTGTGGCTGCACACGAAAGTTTCTAGCATGAATAATCTCATGATCCCTTTGAGCCTGGGTGGCGGTCCAAAAGAAAACAGGCAATCCTGGAATACCCAGGTACCTCAATCCACCCAGATGTGTATTTAAGTTGCCACCTTAGATAAACCATTGATTTAAAAATCTCACATCTGCCATGGATATCACTCACCCAATCCATGTCTACTAGCATAGCATAGCAATAATAAGCAAACGTAGAAGTAACTCCCAAAGGTTTGATAATAAACAGGTAATAGGTACTACCTCAACTACTTCCCAAACCCACAATTTAATTAGATCCTAATCATGCAGTGTGTAAGCGTTGATCTAATGCAATAAAACAGGGTAGTAGAAGGTATGATCAAAGTGTTACTTGCCTTGCTGATGATCCGGGAAACCTAGTGATTCGAAGTAACAAGCGGCGCACTCCGGGTACTCTATCGCAAAAAAACAAGCATACAATAAGTACTCAACTAATGCACAGGTAAAACTCAAATAAGAGATCTAACCAGAAAGTTTAACTTCAGAACTCCGGTTGGCAAAAAGAATCAAATCGAACGTAGCAATGAAAGACAAACGGCAAAAAAACAGGCTTCGATTACTATTCTGGATCTAGGGTTATTTTTACAGTGGCAAAAACTTGTTTGAGCTGATTAAATGGAAAGAGGGTTTCAAGACGAAACGCCAGGCGCTTGAATCGCCTGATTCTGATAAACGAGCGAGAAGTTATAATAAAACGAAAATCGGATCAGAAATCGCGATCAGAAAAATCGCGGATTTAATCCGAGAAAAAGAAAAACGACGAACAACTTAATGAGCGAACGTTCGTTAACTGGATCTAAATAACGAACACGTTCGTTAAAACGAACGAATGAGCGAACACTCGCTAATTAGCCTAAACCAAAAAAACCGTTCTAAAAAAATAAACCGCGGCTTAAAAAAAGGGGGGTTTTCTAAAGAAAACCGCCGGCGACGGCGGCTACCTCGGCGGCGGGTCCGGCGGGCGGCGGGGCAGCTCTGGCGAGGTGGCGCGGGGCGGCGAGGTGGCGCGGGG